>NW_027136324.1:1125000-1127500 GCF_039906515.1 Pseudorca crassidens
CCGAGGAGGAGGAGGGGTCCGGGGTTTGGCCGGGCCCGGCCTCCCACGCGTGCCTCCGTCCCCGGTGCCGGTCACGCCCAACCCCGTTCGCGACCGCCCCACACCCCGCGCGGAGCCTCCGGTGCGTCTCGGGGTGGGTGGCGCGGCGGTGGCGTGGCGGTGGCGGCTCCCCCTGGGGGGGCCGCCCGCCCGCCCGCCTGCCCGCCCGTCGCCTTCCCGCCGCCGGCCCTGGGCCGGTTCCCCGCCGGTCGGTCGTCGGTCCTCCGCTCCGTGCCCTCCGCCCCCTCGGCGGGCGCCTCTTTACCTGTGTCCCGAGCCCCGGGACCTCGCCTCCCTCCGTCGTCCGTCCGGCTCTCTCTCGCTCTCTCTCTCTCTTTCGCGCCCTCCCTCCCCGTGCGCCCCCTGCCCGCGCTCGCCACCCGCTTCCCGTCGAAGCTCCCCTTACGCCCTCGGTGGCGACAAGGGGTGCCCCGGGAACGCGGGCGCGGGCCGGGCTAGGGCCACGGGGGCCGGGGGTTTGGGGTTCAGGAGCAGAGAGGGCCGCGTCCGGGCGCGAGCGTGGGGAAGGTCTCCGCCCGGTTTCGGGGACACGGGTGTGGGGGCGTCGTCGGGCGGTGGCCGTGGTGTCTCGTGTGGCGGTCGGCCCGGATCCCCGGCCGGGGTCCCGCGTCACGGGCCGGTAGCGCCGAGGCCCCCGCGTGTTGCGGGCGGCCGCGGGCGGAGAAGCGTGTCGGTCGGTGTCGGGGCGGCGGTGAGCGTGGGGGCGCCCCGCGCCCAGCCCCACCCCCCACGCCTCGCCCGCCTCCCCCCTCTCCAGGTACCTAGCGCGTCCCGGCGCGGAGGTTTAAAGACCCATGGGGGGTCGCCCGTCCGCCTTGGGGTCGGGGCGGTCGGGCCCGCGGGGAGTCGGGAGGCCCCTCCCTTCTCCCCCAGGCTCCGCTTCACCCCCCCCCCACCGGCACCTCACCGCACACGGGGCCGGGGCGCCGCGCTGCCGCGGCGCCGCCGGTCCACCCCGCCGCGGCCGTCGGGAGGGGGCTACCCGGCGGCCGTGGTGCGGGCCGGGGCCGTGCGCCGCGCGCCTGCGCGCCCCGCGTCCCCTGTGTGTGTGTGTTGCGCGCACGGTCGGGTTGGGGGGGGCAGGTGGGAACCCCCCGGGCGCCTGTGGGGTGTCCGAGCCCGCCCCGCCCGCGGGGTCGGTGCCGGGCGCCCCGTGGTGAAACCCTCCGGCCCCCTCCGGTCTGCTTGTTTTCTGTCTGACTTGGCCGGCCAGAGGCAGCCCCTCCGGGGGAAGGTGCCGTGCCACCGGCGGGGACCCCCCCCGCCGAAACCCAGAGAAACCAAAACTCGTACGACTCTTAGCGGTGGATCACTCGGCTCGTGCGTCGATGAAGAACGCAGCTAGCTGCGAGAATTAATGTGAATTGCAGGACACATTGATCATCGACACTTCGAACGCACTTGCGGCCCCGGGTTCCTCCCGGGGCTACGCCTGTCTGAGCGTCGCTTGACGATCAATCGCCCCCCCCGGGGTGTGCGTGCGCGCGCGCGCGCCTTCCCGGGGGTGGCGCGGCTGGGGGTTTGCTCGCAGGGCCGCCGGGGCCCTCCGTCCCCCTAAGTGCAGACGCGGCGCCCCCCGTCCACGGGGGCGCGCTGCCCGCGAGCGGGAAGAGAAGGGGAGAGAGAGAGAGCTCGCGACGAGGCCCTGGCCGCGTGGCCTCCGCGGTCGGTCCCCCTTCGGGAAGCGCCCTCGCGCCGCAAGCGGTCTCTGGGCGCTACCCCCGGGGTGTCGGTGGGCGGGGACGGTCCCGCGCCCTCGCGGCCGGGGCCGGCGGTGGTGGTTGGGCCGCGTCCGTTCCGCCGTCGTACGCCGCCCGCCCCCGGCGGCGTCCCGGCGAGGTCCGGCCCGCCTCCTCCGCGGGGCCCCGACCCGCGCGTCCGGGATCCGTGCCCGCCCCCGCCGCCTCGCCTCGCCGTGTCGGGGCGGGCGTCTCGGGCCGAGGCCGAGTCGTGCGTGCGCGGCCGCGCCCCGGGGATGCGTGCCCCGGCGGCGACCCGCGGGACGCCGCGGCGTCGCCTGCCGCCGCGCGCTTTCCCCCGGGCTGCGGCCGCGCCGCTCGGCGCTTCGTGCACGCTCCCCGAGCCGGCCGGCGGTGGGCGCCTGTCGGTGGTGGGCGGGGGCGCACGGCGTCGTCCGTCCGTCGCTCGTCGTGGCGGGGCCGTCTGGCGGCTGCGTGGAGGCTGTGTGGCGTCGGCGGCGTGAGGGGTGGAGAGGCGGAGAACGGAGACGGGGGGAGAGAGAGGGGAGAGCGAGAGAGGGTTGGGAGTCGGTCGGTTCGGTCGGTCGCGGAAGGAGGCGTGGGAGGAGGGCCCGGCGGTCGGGGGGCGACCGCCGGGTTTTCTCCCCACCGCCTTGCCTTCCGCGCCGCCCGCCGCCCTCTCCCGTCCGCTGCTCCCGCTCCTCCTCCTCCTCGTCCTCCTCGTCGTCCTCTCCCGTCCC
>NW_027136324.1:1135000-1145000 GCF_039906515.1 Pseudorca crassidens
GAACTTAGAAAACTCTCATCTCTGCAAAAAGACAAGCAGTGCTGGCTGGGGCTGGCACATTCTCTTCTTCTCATGGGACTGATGTTGATCTCCATAGCTCAGAAAACACGTGCGAACACTCAGAAGATACCCAAGCACTGTGTCCTTCCTTTACCTGGCTCCCTGTCGCTCACTCTCCGCCTCTGTCTCTGTCTCTGCCACTCGCTGTCTCTTTCTTTCTCCCGGTCTCTCTCTCTCTCTCTCTCTCTCTCTCTCTCTCTCTCTCTCTCTCTCTCTCTCGCTCTCGCTCTCGCTCTCGCTCTCGCTCTCGCTCTCTTGCTCTCTCTCTCTCTCTCTCTCTCTCTCTCTCTCTCTCTCTCGCGCTCTCTCTCTCTCTCTCTCTCTCTCGCGCTCGCTCTCGCTCTCGCGCTCGCTCTCTCGCGCTCGCGCTCGCTCTCGCGCTCTCCCCCACCCCTGCTCTTCCTCCCCCACTTTATCCCTTTCTTCCCGCCTCCTCTCTTTCTTTCTCTCTGTCTCCCTCTCTGTCTCTCTGTCTCTCTTCTCTCTCTGTCTCTGTCTCTCTGTCTCTGTCTCTCTCCACCCCCCCCGTCTCTCCCTCCCTGTCCCTCCCTGTCTCTCCCTCCCTGTCTCTCCCTCCCTGTCTCTCCCTCCCTCCCTCCCTCCCTCTCTCTTTTTCCTCTCTCTCCCTCTCCTGGCCTCTCCTCCACTTTCTCCCTTCCTCGTTTTCTGTCTCCCTCTCCCTCACCCATCCCCACTCCCCCCCATCCCCGGTCATGGGGCATCCTCATTTTCCATGAGAACTCATGGATTTGGAAGGGATGTTGGACTGATGTTCGCGTGCTACCGGATCCCACTCCCACAGGGATAGCTGCTGCACTGCCTTTGGCAGGCCATGGTGGGTGGGGGTGGTGTCTCTTCTTCTGTATCGGTAGAAATGATTTGAAGAGGAGGCAGGATGGGCATAGGTCCACTGCCTCACACCAAGGCCCTTTGGGAGCATTTCAGTGAATCGGGACAGAACATGTTTCTCCGTGCGGGGAGGGAACCGGAATAGGGCACCCCGAAATGGACCGCTTTGGCACACAGATGAGTTCGAATTGAAGGCGCTTCAGAAACGACGGGTGGGCGACGAGGACGCTCTGCCGCTCTGCCTCTCCCTCTTCTTCCTGACCTGAAAGGAGGACCAAGATCTTCCTCGAGAAGAAGCTCAAGCTCAGAGCCCGCCCTTTCGAGTGACTCCTGGCTTGGGCTTCTCCTGCGTGGGGGTCACGGTGCACGCGTTCCTCAGCCGTGGGTCGCTCTCTTCTCGAGCTGTCTTTTGGGGACAGGGGCCTCTCAGGCAAGAACTCAGAAGGATCGTCGAGGGAACGTCGTTTTTCCTCTCCCACGACTGATGAATGCAGACAGACACACAGGAATCTCGCCCCCCGCTTCCACCCCCGCCCCCCACCCCCCACCCCAAGTGAGAGGAGTCGCCGGAC
Source organism: Pseudorca crassidens (assembly GCF_039906515.1). NCBI lineage: Eukaryota > Metazoa > Chordata > Mammalia > Artiodactyla > Delphinidae > Pseudorca > Pseudorca crassidens. Next base: position 1,136,482 of record NW_027136324.1, read on the forward strand.
ATCCTTGGGGTCACACACAGCCAGCCTCCGTGGCTCTTCTATGTTGCCAGGCTCCCTGGCCTTCACTGCCCCCGCACACCCCCCGTGAAGTTGCATCATCGTTCATAGTGTAAATGCTGTGAGAAGATAAGCTTTTCAAAATAAAATTCTCCCTGTCTTTCCTTCCCAAGAACACCATGAACACCTACTGTCATGTGCAGTGCTTATGGACCCACCTGGAGCAGAGGACCCTCTCCGACAGACACCCTCCCCACCCCACCCCACCCCACCCCACCCCACCCCCAGGAACTCACTTGCTCCGAGTCATCGAGGAGAGGGTGTCTGGTTCCGTGTCTTAAATGGGTGGGCCAATGACACGTCATCTCCTAGTAAGCCATCGGGTTCACCGGTTCGGGTTCGGGTTCGGTGGCATGAAGTACATTTACGTCCTCCTTGAGTTTGACTTTGAAAGTCTTGGGGCCCTGAGTAGGCCGCCCCCAAACGTGCCTCCGTGGCATAGAGAAGTTTTGGAATTAGACTGACAACACCACGAGAGGGACGCTCTGACTCTCTTTTACTTCTCCCCTCTGAAATCAGGAAGAAAATCTCTCACGTGAAAGGGGAGGGGGGCGGGAGGTGTAGACACCATGACGAACTGAACCGCCCTCATGTCTCATGAAATGTTCACGAATCATCTAAGTAGGACTGCTCCTAACGAATAGAGGGCATAGATGTTAACGAGATAAGAATGTTTAAGGGGAACTCTCCCCCCAATGATTGTTTTCCATAGGCCGACTTCAAGACTTTCCAACATCTCTGGTCATCTCTAGGCTTAGAGGTTGGCTAAGTGCCATTGGCAGGGTGAAATCTCAGCGAGTGTCTACATCACCTCCACATAAGATAAAATACTGAAATGTTCATGGCTCCACAAGTCTAAGGGTCTCCCTGCTTTGGACCTCTTACGGAGGAGAGACTGAGCATGTTTGGTTCCATGCCTAGATAGATCTTGTGCTTTAGGGAAAGAGTGTACTCGGTAGGAGCCTAGACTTCTACAAAGTATTCCATATTCACACTGTTCACTGTGGTTGGCTTCCTTACTTTCACTGACTGACTGAAGAAAAAAAAAAAAAAAAAACAGACAGTGTCCAAGGACGAGGCATTCCAAAGAAGGAACGGAACGTGTGTGGTCCAAGCTACCTGATGTCGCCATCCTCATGGTAGGAAGAGGACTTTTTTGGGGGAGTGGGGAGGCAAAGTAGAAGATATGCAGATAATGTTTGGGGGAAGGAGAAAGAGATTTTAGTCCTAAAGGTGGTCACTTCTCAATGGAAAAGAAAGAAAACGAGGGACAGGCTAAAAATGGGCACAGACGATTGGAAAAGGTGTGTGAAGAAAATGGTCTTTGGAAAGGAATCGGATCCGTGGTCAGGACTGACTGGATAAGATGAGGATGGATTCAAAGACAGAAATGAGTTTTCGTATCAACGTGAAACAAGTGCAAAAATAGAATTTAGTTGTCTCTCTATGTTAAAAGGACAAGGTTTGGGTTTGGGTTTAGGGTTTGGGTTTTTCTTTCATCAGTCTGCTCTGTCCATCATGAGAGATTAGATTAGATTAGGAAAGGTTTCTTCCTTTATCTTTAAGGAGAGAAGGAAGGAAAGAAAGAAAGAGAGAGAGAGAGAGAGAGAGAGAGAGAGAGAAGGAAGGAAGGAAGGAAGGAAGGAAGGAAGGAAGAAAGGAAGGAAGGAAGGAAGGAAGGAAGGAAGGAAGGAAGGAAGGAAGGAAGGAAGGAAGGAAGGAAGGAAAAGGAAGCAAGAAAGAAAAGCTTATGCCTTGTCAAAAGTCATCACTTATTTTCTAGGTTGCCGTTATCAGGTCTCGGAGGACTCACATCAGCTTAGTCCTCTCGAGATTCAAAGAACCAGGTGTGGCTCGGAACTGAAGAAGAAGCTTCTCTCTCTGCCTAGCAAGTCTCTCCTTGGGATGTCGGTGACCTGGCTAGCGAAGCACTGTTTCACAGTGACCTATATCCGATTAAGTGCTTTACAACCTTTTGGATATTTTGGACACACTTGCCCCCCGGTTGAAGGACAGGTGAAGTCCTTTGGACTTAGAACGCACTTTGAGTTAGGATGCAGGAGGAGAGGGCCCTCGAAATAGCCCAAAAATGTGTTCTCTCTCCTGAGAAACGAGAGAGATGAAACTGAGTACGTTTCTTGGAGAGCTTCGATGACACGGGAAGCGTCGTCAAAGAGGAAGGAACAACGTGAAGTCTACTTTGGCTTGTGTCTGTACACCGATGTGTTCTAACTGTTCCAGACATGATGGGATGTTTCTTCCTGGAAGTCTTCTCTGCCCTGGCATAAAGGGTTGTCTGTCGTCGTCAAAATGGAGGCTCACACGAAAGGGACGGAACCCAGTATCAGGGAGGTGTTCTAACCGACGTTCACGCCAAGGCAGCAACAACAGCCTGTTGAAAGGTGGTGGGGGTGGCGGGGCACACGTGGATCGAGTCCATTCTGTCCTGTCAACAGCCGGTCGGGGCTATGGCAGACGGGAGACGGCGGCCCGGCCGGTTGGTTACTCCCTGGCCAACCTCCCCCCTCCCCCACCCCCACACTCCACCTTGCATTCCTTCACCCACCCATGGTGCCTTGAAGATGACCCCAATTGTACATAGACATTGGCGGGAAGATTTCTACAGTCTACCGGCAACGTCTGACCTGTCATGCTTGTAACCCTGGGGGGGGGGGGGGTGGGGGGTGGGAACTATTTTTCTCTCTGGAAAGAAAACCTCCTCTCTCTGGACCCTCTGAACCCCAGCCACTGGACTTCATTCCACTGCCACTTAGTAGGGGTCATCCAAACATTCTTGTGGCCGTAGGTATGTCTTCCGTGTGGGTTGAAGTCTTCCCTCACTCACTGCAAGCCTGATGTCCTCACCGTGGCACAGAGACTGTTAAAAAAACAAAATGTGTTTGCCACTTGGGGTCTACCTTCCACAGCCTCCCCTGTGATCAGATCACGGCACCCGCTTCGCTGGGCAAATCCTACAATCCTTCACAGAAGCTCTTGCAAACTTTTTGGAACCGTCACTCGTCCAGTCACGCTCGATCATCAGGCAAGGTCGGCAGAACCGATGGAAAGACTGGACTCCAAGTAGAACAAGGATGACTTACACGGGATTGAATGAACTGATGAACAGGATGATAATGTGTATGACTACTTGTGTAAAGTAGGACGGATTGGGGAAGCGGGGGATAACTTAGGGGGTTGGGATGACCATGTACACATGACTGTACATAAAATCGGTAATCAACAAGCAAGCGCCTCCTACTATATAGCACAGGAAACTCTACTCAATACTTTGTAATAAACCTATGAGAGAAAAGAATGTGAAAAAAAAAAAAACCCTACGTAAAATACCTTATATATATATATATATATATATATATATATATATATATATATATATATACATATATACATATACACACACACACGTATGTAGGTATATGTATATACATGTATGTATGTATATATATGTATATGTATATATGGAGGGGGGGAGAGAGAGAGAGAGAGAGAGACAGAGAGAGACAGAGACAGAGGCAGAGACACTGAGACAGAGAGAGACAGAGAGAAAGAAGAGACAGAGAGACAGAGGGATTAGGACTGATTCTTAAATCTTTTGTTTTCCAGGTACAAGGAAAAACAAAAACAAACCAACAAAACCCAATTTTCTTTTTTCTTTTTTCTTTTTTTTTATTTTTAAAGATGGACCTCCATTTGGTAACTTATACCTCTGTCAGCAGGATGGAATCACTGATCTTTTTCTCCCTACCTTCCTTAATTCAGAAACTCTCAGTGAGGCTTCTTATTTCCTTGGCAACCGAGTTATTTGCATACGTTACTTGGAGGCCAAAATTATGTTTCCATAAAACGGGGATACTCACTTGTGGATATGAAGTTCTGGAGCTACTCGTTTCCCTTAGGGTGTTGTTCTTAACCTGAAAACTGGACTGCATCCCGAAGTTTTTTGAGTTCCCTCCAATATCTGGCTACGACTCTCCCCATGAACGTTTGCCATTTTCTCCCACCCTTTTGACTTGGCCTCACTGAGAACTAAAATGGCCCTTTGCCTGAAGCTCTGCAAACGGAAGCTAGAGAACTTGACGAAACGGCCACAACGGCTCCTATGGAAACAATCCTCGTGCCTGTTTCTTTGAGAGCCACTCCGAAATTTGAACCAAACACCCGACGACATCATCAGAGGTGTTGCAGACTTCTAAAGTTGCTTCGACCCTGACATCTAGAAATCTCCTTCACTCACTCACTCACTCACTCACTCACTCACACACACACACACACACACACACATCCCTACACACACGAGTCACCAGCTCAGCTTTAATATGTTCCAAGGAACTTTCAGAGGAGGGAACTCTTGGGCTCCAGAGTAGGCCGCCCCAAAATCTGCCTCCATGCTCTATTGATTATTTTGAATTCAAGTGACTTAAGAACCGGCCAGCACAAGAGGGACACACTGGCCCGCCTTTCTGTCCTCCTGCGGAGGAAGATCTCAAGTGAAGACATCTGCTTCCATGCATGTCCATGATTCTCAAATGGTGTAGTGGGGTTTCCTGGGTTAGGAAAAGGAGGGGACATCTTTTGCCTGGAAAAAAAGGCCTGTTTCTCACACAACCTCCTCCCATCCCTTACCTCTCTCCCTCCTTCCCTCCCTGCAGTTTGGAGGGGACAGCCTAAGGGTGGGGAAATTGGGGAAAGAAAAAAGACAAAGCCATTCATTAAAGAGAAGCTCGAGGCAAAGTCAAAGGCTCCGACTTGACCGGAGAGCTTTCTGCATTTGAATGGAGCGATTGAACGAGGCCCTGCCGAATGAATCGTCCGGACCTCCCCTCCCCTCCCCCGCTCCTGGCAAAGGTCAGTCCAGGGGACTTAGGAAGGAGCTCTGGAGAAGGAACGGGGGTGGGGGTGGGGGTGGGGGCGGGACCAACAGACAATAGCCGCTGCCTGCCTGCCTGCCTGCCTGCCTGCCGGGCTGAGGCCTGAGGCCTGAGGCCTGAGGCCTGAGGGTCACCACGCTGGCTCTTGCAACACAATCCCTTCCAGGAAACTGCTGTGATGACTGTTTGGCAGTGAAGGATCAACTCTGAACTCTCTTGGCCTATTTCTGCAAAAGGCCCGAGCCTCAGCTACGACAGATTCTCTGGGTTTCTTGGCACAGGGACTGACCCGCACCCTCCCGTCCTGTCAGATCCTCCTTTGTACACACGCCTCCACTCACTGGAAGGGTTCTTTGGCCTCGTCCAGAAAACGAACATACAAAAAGAAACCCACAAACAAGACTGAAATGATGTGTTGGTAGTTATGGGAAAGAAACCTGCTCCTCTCACACACCTGAGGGCAGGAAGCGAAGGCAGGTTCTCGGCCGGAGGGGGACGGGGTGAACCGAGGTCGGTCAGCGCCCCCCTCCCCCCGCTTCTCTCCCGGGTGACGTGGGCCCCCCTTCCCCGCCTCTCTCTGCGCCCCCCATCCCCACCCCGCCCTGGTTCTGATATTTCACTCGGGAAACTTCTCTAGGCCGGCCGAGATGCCAGCTTGCTGTCCTGCCGTTTCATGTCCATCTCTATCAGCCATGTCCAAAAGGCACGGGAAATCATGGACAGCAGATAGCGCACCCAGAGTTGTGTGTGTGTGTGTGTGTGTGTGTGTGTGTGTGTGTGTGTGTGTGTGTGTGTGTGTGTGTGTGTGTGTTTGCTGGGGTTTCTGTCTGCGTGTGTGTTTGCTTTTGGTTTGGCTTTTTTTTTTTTTTTTCTTCGATAAACTCGCCCCATTTGGGAGTCGGGTGGAACACGGCGGGTGTCTCCTGGCCTGCCGCCCTAACAAACCCCAAAGAGACTCATTTTGGGGTCTCGGCCAGCCAGGTCCCCTTTCTTGGAATTCTGGTTTCATAAATCCGTCTCGTGTCCATGGAATTCTCAGGTCCAGCCATCGACCCTAAGGACGGGGAGGGAAGGTTTTGTCCCGGGGACATCTTCCTTCCTTGCCCGCCTCCTCGGGGTTCCGGACGCTTCGGTATGCTGACGTGCCGTGCCCTCCTCAGCTCCACCCCGACCCCCACCCCAACCCCCCAACCCCCCACCCCCCCGTTTTTGGGAACTCTGTGAACAGGGGTGGTGTTTTTCACAGCCAAACACACTCTCACCGTAAGACCCGGCCCTCGGAGGACTCCTTGCTATGAATGGACCCGAGGTGACGCGGGGAGTCGAACGGCTGAGGTCCACGCAGAAACCTGCACGCGGACCTTGACAGTGGCTGTTTTATTCCTCACTGCCAAGAACTCTCTCGGAGGTGACCGAGACATGTCTTTCAGGAGGTGAATGGACACGTACGTAGCCTGGGGACGAGCCGTAGGTAACATGCTTTCTCGGAAGAGAAAAACCATGGACGGGATGAACAGGTCAGCGGGGTGGTGGTGGATGGTGGATGAATAGGCGGAGGGCAGAGGACGTTTAAGGCAGGGAAACTCTCCAAAGTTAGGATCCTGATGGTATGAAAGCAAACGTTTTGCATAGGGCACTACCTGAGATGGGGTGAATCGAAGGGACCTACCTCTATGGGCCACCACCCCCTCCTCCCCACCATGAAAGCGCCCCAAGCAAGCCTGCTCTTTTTACCCCAGTTGAAGACCCTTGCTAAAGCCAGAAGGCAAAAAATGACCATGAGAAATCTGACCAGCCGTCGCTTGGGACAAGAGTGAGGCCAATGAATCCAGTGAAAAGTTGACAGAGGGGCCTGGGTCCCTCGGCTCGACCCCTTCACGGAGAAGCCAAAGCCTTTTACGCAGGGATGAGCTTTGACACACCTAGGTTTCTTCGGCCAGTGCGACGTTCATGAAACACGCTAAAGGAAAATGATCGATCGATGTGTTTGCCGTCTGCCTGAGCGCACGCGATACGAAATAGAAACCGGGGGAGGGGGTGTGTGCTGACGTTCGGGGTCTAATGGGAGAAACCTTGGAGGGTTTTTGCCCTTAGGGTGCCTTGGTCTGGGGTTGACTTGTGTGCGCTGAGAACGAGGGCCGTTATTGAAGACCCTGTGCAGATTTTGGACACCATGATCCATGGAACCCTGAAGTTTTGGAACCTAGAAATCTTTGGGTCTGCATTTGAGTTGGAAATCTTCTCCTTGACAGAAAGAAGCACACAGGAGGAGGAGGAGGAGGAGGAGGACGAGGACGAGGACGAGGACGAGGAGGACGAGGAGGACGAGGAGGACGAGGACGAGGACGAGGACGAGGACGAGGACGAGGACGAGGAGGAGGACGACGAGGAGGAGGACGAGGACGGGGACGAGGTGGAGGAGGAGGACGAGGAGGACGAGGAGGACGAGGAGGGGAAATGGAACTGCATGATGAGCAGATCAGCTTTTCGATGTCAGCAAGGCACCCGCCGCCCAGTTCTCTGGGTGAACTGTCTTGATCTTGCACATCTCTACCGCCTCCGAAATGTGAACACAGCCTGCGATGGCCTGACTGAGACTAAGGCCAGTGGACTGGATGAGGTAGACCCTGAAACCAAAGGGAAGGAAAAAAAAAAAAAAGAAAGAAAGAAAAAACAGAAAAGCCAAAACGGAAACAAACAAACAAACAAAAAAACCCCAAAAAATAACAACGGGGGAGGGGAGGGGGAAGTGGTCTCTTTAAGAATACAAACCGGTGGAAGGGCTCCCTCACCCAAACACTAATTCGCCGTCTCCTTCGGGACCAACACGAATCTTAAAAGTCTTTCCCCACAGATAATAAAAAGCCTTAGCCATCGGAGGAAATAAACGTCACCTATTCCAACGGTTCTTTATAAATAAGCAAGAGAGCGAATTTTCGATTGCACTACCTGCTTCGTGGCTGACTAAAAGTTTTTAAATGAAAGCTATGAAATCTCTGGTCATGTCGATCTCTAGGTAGGTAGGTAGGTAGGTAGGTAGGTACGTACGTACGTACGTACGTACGTACGCACGCATGAGACAGACCTACAGACATTTTGGAAAAGGACTGGGGAGTGGCCTAGGGCCAAACAGGCCTTGCCAGCTAAAGAACAGAGGCCCTGGGGGCCTGAGTCTCAGACACACACCCGCCCACCCACCCACACCCACCCACCCACCCACGTACACACGCGCGCGCGCGCGCGCGCACACACACACACACACACACACACACACACACACACACACACACGAGGCTCTCGGGAGTAAAAGATTAACTTTACCTCTGTTGACACCACGACTATACCTAGTTGTCCCAAGACGAGGAGCTCCACTGTACATTTAACCCTTATCTGTTCCTGTGCTTTCTTGCAGAAAATTCTCATGTGCTTCTTTCCCCTCGTGGAAGCGCTTGCTATTCCCCATAGGTAGCCACCGTGCAACCAGCTGCTGCAGATCCGAGAATTTGGAGGATTCCTGGAAAGGATCGGTGATCCCGAGACAAACTCTCCCTTCCGTGATCAGAGCAACTCGGG
>NW_027136324.1:1147500-1152500 GCF_039906515.1 Pseudorca crassidens
TGGGTTGCTTGTTTTCTGGAAGCTGAGTGGTGAGAGGCCTTGGTCTGTTTTGGATAGGCTCCCCTTACGGGATGTGCTTGGGCTTGTCCTAGGCCTTTATACGTCCACGTATACCTGTGCCACAAGCACACGCGATGCACGTACGTATACTATACGTGCACGCTTTTTCCTTTGTTTTGAAGGCCAGAGTAGTTGTACGGCTTGACTTCTTCGCTGGTATGGTTTGTCGTGGTCTCGGTGGGGCTACAGTCCGTTGTCGATACTTACCGCATTCCACACACACACACACACACACACGCACACGCACACGCACACGCACACGCACACGCTCGCACTCGGGGTGTTGCATTGAGTAGATGTGCCCGAACTCAGTTTCTTTAGTGGATGGCTATGGACTCCACCCTCGCCCCCCCTCCGCCCCCCCACCCGCCCGCATTCCCCCGAGCCCCGCCTCCCCCATCCCCCACCCCCACGCCCACCCCCGCCCGTGGACTGTGGTCAGTCCATTTTGAAATCCATGTTTTCTCGTGACCGCGGGTGCGTTTTCCCCACCCACGCACCCATGTGTTGTCTTTGGACTTTGTCGCCGTCCGGGCAGAGATAGTTGTTTGTTTCCGCTTGTATGTGTGGGGTCGGAGGGTATCCTTCCTTTCCTTTCTAGGTTCTGGGCTTTGCGTGTCTGCTTCCGACAGACCTCCACCGTTCGAGAGAGGATGAATTCCTGCGTTGTTCTCTGAGTGCTTGCCTGGTTTCGGTTTGCCAGTCCCCGCCTTCCCTCCCTCCCTCCCTCCCTCCCTCCCTCCCTCCGTCCGGGCAGCCGGGGATCTTGCTCGTGACCCTCTGGGCACCCCGTGCCGGCCGCCCCGGGCCCCGCCGGCGTCTCCGTGGGATTTGCCCCCGCCGAGGAGTCGCGTGGGGAGCGCGTTTCCTTCGAGGCGGCCTCCCGGCGACGTCTTCCCAGCTTCCCCGGCCACCCCCCCCCCCCCCCCCGTCTGCTGCCGGGGTCGCGCCGTGTCGTGCCGTCCCGGGAGCTAGCTCCGAGACGGACGCCTCGGGGCCGCGCCAGACGCCCGCCGGCTCGCCCCGGCGGGCCGAGCTCGGGCGTTTGGGCGGCCCGGCGCTGCTGCATCCTCGGTGGCCGGCCGGCGACAGGGAACCCGGCCCGGGGACGTTGGAGCCGTTGTCGGGAGCCACCTGGCGGCCGCTTTTATATTGTCCCTTGTCTCTGGAGCTTCGGCGACCTTCGTGAGGGCTGTGACTCGGCCGCCGGGCCCGAGGCAGAGTTCCGGGAGCCGGGCGACGCTGGCGGTGACTGTCCCGGTGGGGCCCAGGCGTGGGCGCCTCCTGCTGTCGCTTGAGATTGGGCGTGCAGGCCTATGAGGGTGTGACTGTCGCCGCGCTCTCGAGCCGGTCTGTGGGGCCGCCTGGCCTGGTCGACCAGCATCCGGCCGCGGGGACCGACCCGGCCACCCGACCCTCCTTCCTTCCTTCCCTCCCTCCCCCCCCCCCCACCGCCCGGTCCCCACAGCGCCCCGCTCCGGAGGTGGGGACCGGCCCGTGCCCGTGCCCGTGCGTTTAGGCCGGTGGAGGGCGCGACGGGCTCGTTGGCGGGCGCGCGTGGGTCCCGGTGGTCGGATTCTTTCTGACCGATGCTTTTCCGAGTCGGACTCCGGAGGTGGGGACCGGGCTGGGCCGCGAGGGGTGACCCGGAGAGAGAGGCCCGGGCCCGGGTGCGGTCCCTCGTGGGGCTCCGGTCGCCTGGGAGGTGCCTCCGTGCGAAAATGTTTCCAAGTCCCCCTGGGTCCGGGGACGCGGACGGGCCGGGACCTGCTCGCGCGGGTGGCCGGGGAGGGCGCACCCGGCCCTTTAGCGGGCCCACGTGGGTCCCGGTCGGCGGACGCGACTTTTTCTCACCCTCCCCCGCCCCCTCCTCCACCGCGAGTCCCGGCCGGGGTGGGGGTGGCGGTGGGGACCGGCCCGAGTCGTACTGGGTGGCCCGGATAGGGCGGCCTGGGCCCGGGCGCGGTCCCTCGTGGGCCCCGCTCGTCAGAGGCGGCAGAGTGGGATAGTTCCTTTTCTGTAACCAAGTCTTCGCCCGGGGACTCGGAGGGACGGCGGTACGGTACCTGCTCGCGCGGGCGATCCGGGGAGGGCGACCCCGGCCCGCTCGCTGCCTCTGCCACGTTTTCCCGCCCCGCCCCGCTCCACTCTGCCGCCCCCCCCCCCCCCCCCCCCGCTCCTCGGGTCGACCAGATGGCCCCGAGAGAGCTCCGGGGCTGCTGTGGATGGGGAAGTGTTGGGGAGAGGTAGCCGGGCCGAGGTCCCGGGGAGCCCCCCCGAGGTTCGTGGATGGGCCCCGCTGCCGGGCGCCGTGATTTTTTTCGCCTGAAATGGGCCTTTTTTACCACCAGATAGGTGCTGACACGGTCTCCTCTGGCATCTCTCGCTGGGGGTTCTGGGACTCTGGACGCGCGCAGGGCGCTGGGCTTTGGACCGCCGTCCGGCGCCCGAACCGGCCCTTGCCACTTGAGCCGCCCGCTTGGGCCTGCGCGCCGGCTCTCGTGTGTGCGCCCGGCTGACCCGACCCGCGGTGCCGCCTCCGGTCTCTGGCTCACCCGAGGGCGGCGGGGCGAGGTGGTGCGTGGGTCTTCTACCCCGTGTGACTCCCCTTCCCCGCCGCAGGCACCCGGTGGTGGCTGAGACGACCCCAACCCGCAGGCTCCGTGCCACGTGTCAGGCGTTCTCCTCGCGGGGTCGTCGGCCACTGTTGCCCGAGAAGGCAAGAGGGAGCGAAGGGGGGGGCTGGGTGCCGGCTGAGGCTGAAGCAGGCTCCTCCGGTGAGGGTCCTCGCCGTGCCCCTCCTCCCTCGGGGCCCTCGTGGCCCCTGGCTCTCTGGATTGACTGATCGATGTGGTGATGTCGCGCTCTCCTGGGCCGGGCCTTAAGTCGCGCCAGACGAGGGACGGACGTTCTTGGCGAACGGGACCGCTCTTCTCGTTCTGTCCGCGGGCCCCTCGCCTCTCTTGTCACGCCCTGCCGGCCTGCCGAGGGGTGTGTGGGAGGCAGGGGTGGTGGTCTCCGGCCCTGACCTGCGGTCTCCCGCCTCCTGCCTCATGGCGTGGGCGGGGCCGTGGTCCTCGGACGCAGCAGACGCTCTCGCTTCGCCTCCTTGGCGTGTGCCTCGCGGGCGGTCCTCCCCGCGTCGGTGGGGGCCGTCCCGCCGCTGCGCCGCGCGCCCGCTGCCGGCGCGTGAGCGTGACTTGCTCGGTCCTCTGTGGTGCCCCTGGAGCGCTCCAGGTCGTCCCTCAGGCGCGCGAGGCCGAGCGGTGGTGTCGTTCCCTTTTCCCAGCGTGCTCCTCGGGGTCTCCGCCGCGGTGGTGTGTCCCGTGAGTGGCTCTCTTGGGGGGGTCGAGACGGTAAAGGGCGCGGGGGCTTGCCTCTGTTTCTCTCCCTCGGTGGGGGACGGGGGCCTGCCACCTCGTCGCCATCGTCCTCCCACGGTGTGCCGTGGGGGGGACTGACTTCGTGGCCGGGCCGACGCCGCGTGTGCCGCCGCCCCCCACTTGCGTGTGTGTGGGGAGTCGCACACGGGCGTGGGTGCGATCGCGTTGGGCCGGGGCCTGTGAGAAGGGGGCGTCTGTCGCGCTTCTCGGGCGTGCTCCCCCCTTCCGGAGCCCGGTGGACGAGCCTGGGGGGCGGCAGAGGTTGTGCCCCCGAGGCTGTGGCCGCGAACGCTCCAGTGGGCCGTGTGCTTACCCATACCGCAGACCCCCCCCCACCCCTCCCACGGCCAGTCGTGGACTTGGTGGCTCGTGGAGCGCCTCCGTGGGCCCGAAGGGCAGAGACGATGGGTGGGGGATGACGCACCCTCGGTGAGAAAGCCTTCTCTAGCGATCCGAGAGGGAGCCTTGGGGTACCGGACCCCCCAGCCGCTGCCCCTCCCAAGCGTGCAGTGGGCCACGGTGGCCACTGCCAGAGCCACGTGGGTGGCAGAGGCCCTCGCCCTCGCGGGGAGGGCTTGCGCCGGCCCCGCGGTGGGGCCGAGTGCCGCTCTTTGCCTACCGCGGCCCGCGCCTCCCCCCTCTGAGTCGGGGGAGGGTCCCGCCAGGCCGGCGTCCGGCGCGGGGCCGTGTGTGCGCGTGTGTGTGCGCGTGCGGTGACCCGCGCGGTGGCGAGCCCGAGGTGGGGTTCGGGGACGCACGGACGTCCCGACTCCCCAGTCCCGCAGCCGCGAGGAGCCCGTCGCGCCTGCCCTCGCCGCGAGTCGCGGCCGGGGGCGGTGTGTGGGCACGGTGCGGGTCGCCTCGCTCGGGAGCGTTTCCCTGGGGCGCGAGCCCCGGGGGTCGGACTCAGATGAAGGCGGATGTGGCGAGGACGGAGGAGGTTGAGTTTGGGCGGACGGGTCCCTCCGTGTCACGCGGGGGGAAACCGTCGCACACGGGCCCCGGCGGCGGGGCCGGGTCGTGGGAGACCCCCAGGGTGGCCGGGGCCGGCCGGCGTCCCAGGCGTCGTGGGACCGCCCTCGTGTGTGTGGCGGTGGGACCCCGCGCTTGTTTCCCTGGCGGGCCCGGTCGTGCCTCGGCCCTTCCTGTCCCTGGGCGGGCGCCCCTGCGCCCCTGCCCCGCGGCCCTCGCCGCTGTGTGTGTGCGTGCCGCCCCCTCCCCGTGGCCGCCGGCCCTCCCCGGCCCCCAGCCCTCCGTGCCCCTTTCCCCGTCTGGGATCGAGCCGGCCTCGCCCACGTGAGGCTGTCGCCCGCCCCGGCCGCCGCGGCGGGCGGCGTCCCCGGGTGGAGTGCTCACGGTCCCTGAGGCGGGGGAGTTGGGCGCGGCGGCGGAGGCGTGTGTGGCGGGGCACGTGGGGCGGCCGGTGTGCGCGCGGGAGAGTGTTGTTGTCGCGGGGCTGGCCGCGGCTCGTGGGTGTTTGGCGGTGGTGGGCGCGAGCCCCGCGAGGGGGGCACCCTGGTGGGGGGCCGAGGAGGCCAGTCGGCGTCCTGGGTGCCG
>NW_027136324.1:1165000-1182500 GCF_039906515.1 Pseudorca crassidens
AATGCGCACCAGGAGGATCGGGTTCGTCATCGTGTCCCCGCCGCCCTGCTGCTCCCGATCCCGATCCCGATGCGGCCCGCTCACTCGACTGCCCGTTGTCGGGCGCCACCTGCCGGTCGGTCGCTTTTTATACGGGCCAAAGAGGTCGACCAGATGGCTGGGCCGGCCTAGGTGGGCGGGGCCAACCTCTGAGTGACGGAGGTATTCGAGTGGGAGCAAGGAGGGCAGGGGATTCTAGATCGTGGGCCGGAGGCCAGGGAGGGGGGCGAGGGATGGTAGCCACTCTAGTCTATTTTTGTTCTTTTTTAATGAACGCTTTTAAAATTGATTGATTGATTGATTGATTGATTGATTGATTGATTGATTGATTCACTCACTCACTCACTCACTCACTCACTCCATTCATTCATTCATTCATTCAATTCCGTGCAGTGGAAGGATGGAGACCTAACCTAACCACTAGACCGCCAGGGAAGCCCTTAGCCACGCTAGCCCTCATCCATGTTTTTCAGGATCATTGAGAATCATTCATCTGACGGGATGGACTGGAGAGATCTTGTCCACGCATACAGGAGAGATCCATTGGAGGTTCCAGAACTTGGGTCTCTTGGCAAGGGCGTATCATGTTTAACATGGAAAGGACTATGCCAACGGTGGTCTCAGAATGAATGGAGTGTGCAAAGAGGTAGAAAGAGAGGTTCCCGACTTGGGGGGGGGGGTGCGGGGAGGGGGGAAAGCCCCAACCACGTCGCCTCGTCCTCCATCCATCCCGATCAGGGTCACGGGCAGAACACAAGGGGCGGCTTCCCTCACTGGGGGCCCCGAACTTAGAAAACTCTCATCTCTGCAAAAAGACAAGCAGTGCTGGCTGGGGCTGGCACATTCTCTTCTTCTCATGGGACTGATGTTGATCTCCATAGCTCAGAAAACACGTGCGAACACTCAGAAGATACCCAAGCACTGTGTCCTTCCTTTACCTGGCTCCCTGTCGCTCACTCTCCGCCTCTGTCTCTGTCTCTGCCACTCGCTGTCTCTTTCTTTCTCCCGGTCTCTCTCTCTCTCTCTCTCTCTCTCTCTCTCTCTCTCTCTCTCTCTCTCTCGCTCTCGCTCTCGCTCTCGCTCTCGCTCTCGCTCTCTTGCTCTCTCTCTCTCTCTCTCTCTCTCTCTCTCTCTCTCTCGCGCTCTCTCTCTCTCTCTCTCTCTCTCTCGCGCTCGCTCTCGCTCTCGCGCTCGCTCTCTCGCGCTCGCGCTCGCTCTCGCGCTCTCCCCCACCCCTGCTCTTCCTCCCCCACTTTATCCCTTTCTTCCCGCCTCCTCTCTTTCTTTCTCTCTGTCTCCCTCTCTGTCTCTCTGTCTCTCTTCTCTCTCTGTCTCTGTCTCTCTGTCTCTGTCTCTCTCCACCCCCCCCGTCTCTCCCTCCCTGTCCCTCCCTGTCTCTCCCTCCCTGTCTCTCCCTCCCTGTCTCTCCCTCCCTCCCTCCCTCCCTCTCTCTTTTTCCTCTCTCTCCCTCTCCTGGCCTCTCCTCCACTTTCTCCCTTCCTCGTTTTCTGTCTCCCTCTCCCTCACCCATCCCCACTCCCCCCCATCCCCGGTCATGGGGCATCCTCATTTTCCATGAGAACTCATGGATTTGGAAGGGATGTTGGACTGATGTTCGCGTGCTACCGGATCCCACTCCCACAGGGATAGCTGCTGCACTGCCTTTGGCAGGCCATGGTGGGTGGGGGTGGTGTCTCTTCTTCTGTATCGGTAGAAATGATTTGAAGAGGAGGCAGGATGGGCATAGGTCCACTGCCTCACACCAAGGCCCTTTGGGAGCATTTCAGTGAATCGGGACAGAACATGTTTCTCCGTGCGGGGAGGGAACCGGAATAGGGCACCCCGAAATGGACCGCTTTGGCACACAGATGAGTTCGAATTGAAGGCGCTTCAGAAACGACGGGTGGGCGACGAGGACGCTCTGCCGCTCTGCCTCTCCCTCTTCTTCCTGACCTGAAAGGAGGACCAAGATCTTCCTCGAGAAGAAGCTCAAGCTCAGAGCCCGCCCTTTCGAGTGACTCCTGGCTTGGGCTTCTCCTGCGTGGGGGTCACGGTGCACGCGTTCCTCAGCCGTGGGTCGCTCTCTTCTCGAGCTGTCTTTTGGGGACAGGGGCCTCTCAGGCAAGAACTCAGAAGGATCGTCGAGGGAACGTCGTTTTTCCTCTCCCACGACTGATGAATGCAGACAGACACACAGGAATCTCGCCCCCCGCTTCCACCCCCGCCCCCCACCCCCCACCCCAAGTGAGAGGAGTCGCCGGACATCCTTGGGGTCACACACAGCCAGCCTCCGTGGCTCTTCTATGTTGCCAGGCTCCCTGGCCTTCACTGCCCCCGCACACCCCCCGTGAAGTTGCATCATCGTTCATAGTGTAAATGCTGTGAGAAGATAAGCTTTTCAAAATAAAATTCTCCCTGTCTTTCCTTCCCAAGAACACCATGAACACCTACTGTCATGTGCAGTGCTTATGGACCCACCTGGAGCAGAGGACCCTCTCCGACAGACACCCTCCCCACCCCACCCCACCCCACCCCACCCCACCCCCAGGAACTCACTTGCTCCGAGTCATCGAGGAGAGGGTGTCTGGTTCCGTGTCTTAAATGGGTGGGCCAATGACACGTCATCTCCTAGTAAGCCATCGGGTTCACCGGTTCGGGTTCGGGTTCGGTGGCATGAAGTACATTTACGTCCTCCTTGAGTTTGACTTTGAAAGTCTTGGGGCCCTGAGTAGGCCGCCCCCAAACGTGCCTCCGTGGCATAGAGAAGTTTTGGAATTAGACTGACAACACCACGAGAGGGACGCTCTGACTCTCTTTTACTTCTCCCCTCTGAAATCAGGAAGAAAATCTCTCACGTGAAAGGGGAGGGGGGCGGGAGGTGTAGACACCATGACGAACTGAACCGCCCTCATGTCTCATGAAATGTTCACGAATCATCTAAGTAGGACTGCTCCTAACGAATAGAGGGCATAGATGTTAACGAGATAAGAATGTTTAAGGGGAACTCTCCCCCCAATGATTGTTTTCCATAGGCCGACTTCAAGACTTTCCAACATCTCTGGTCATCTCTAGGCTTAGAGGTTGGCTAAGTGCCATTGGCAGGGTGAAATCTCAGCGAGTGTCTACATCACCTCCACATAAGATAAAATACTGAAATGTTCATGGCTCCACAAGTCTAAGGGTCTCCCTGCTTTGGACCTCTTACGGAGGAGAGACTGAGCATGTTTGGTTCCATGCCTAGATAGATCTTGTGCTTTAGGGAAAGAGTGTACTCGGTAGGAGCCTAGACTTCTACAAAGTATTCCATATTCACACTGTTCACTGTGGTTGGCTTCCTTACTTTCACTGACTGACTGAAGAAAAAAAAAAAAAAAAAACAGACAGTGTCCAAGGACGAGGCATTCCAAAGAAGGAACGGAACGTGTGTGGTCCAAGCTACCTGATGTCGCCATCCTCATGGTAGGAAGAGGACTTTTTTGGGGGAGTGGGGAGGCAAAGTAGAAGATATGCAGATAATGTTTGGGGGAAGGAGAAAGAGATTTTAGTCCTAAAGGTGGTCACTTCTCAATGGAAAAGAAAGAAAACGAGGGACAGGCTAAAAATGGGCACAGACGATTGGAAAAGGTGTGTGAAGAAAATGGTCTTTGGAAAGGAATCGGATCCGTGGTCAGGACTGACTGGATAAGATGAGGATGGATTCAAAGACAGAAATGAGTTTTCGTATCAACGTGAAACAAGTGCAAAAATAGAATTTAGTTGTCTCTCTATGTTAAAAGGACAAGGTTTGGGTGGGTTTGGGTTTAGGGTTTGGGTTTTTCTTTCATCAGTCTGCTCTGTCCATCATGAGAGATTAGATTAGATTAGGAAAGGTTTCTTCCTTTATCTTTAAGGAGAGAAGGAAGGAAAGAAAGAAAGAGAGAGAGAGAGAGAGAGAGAGAGAGAGAGAAGGAAGGAAGGAAGGAAGGAAGGAAGGAAGGAAGAAAGGAAGGAAGGAAGGAAGGAAGGAAGGAAGGAAGGAAGGAAGGAAGGAAGGAAGGAAGGAAGGAAGGAAGGAAAAGGAAGCAAGAAAGAAAAGCTTATGCCTTGTCAAAAGTCATCACTTATTTTCTAGGTTGCCGTTATCAGGTCTCGGAGGACTCACATCAGCTTAGTCCTCTCGAGATTCAAAGAACCAGGTGTGGCTCGGAACTGAAGAAGAAGCTTCTCTCTCTGCCTAGCAAGTCTCTCCTTGGGATGTCGGTGACCTGGCTAGCGAAGCACTGTTTCACAGTGACCTATATCCGATTAAGTGCTTTACAACCTTTTGGATATTTTGGACACACTTGCCCCCCGGTTGAAGGACAGGTGAAGTCCTTTGGACTTAGAACGCACTTTGAGTTAGGATGCAGGAGGAGAGGGCCCTCGAAATAGCCCAAAAATGTGTTCTCTCTCCTGAGAAACGAGAGAGATGAAACTGAGTACGTTTCTTGGAGAGCTTCGATGACACGGGAAGCGTCGTCAAAGAGGAAGGAACAACGTGAAGTCTACTTTGGCTTGTGTCTGTACACCGATGTGTTCTAACTGTTCCAGACATGATGGGATGTTTCTTCCTGGAAGTCTTCTCTGCCCTGGCATAAAGGGTTGTCTGTCGTCGTCAAAATGGAGGCTCACACGAAAGGGACGGAACCCAGTATCAGGGAGGTGTTCTAACCGACGTTCACGCCAAGGCAGCAACAACAGCCTGTTGAAAGGTGGTGGGGGTGGCGGGGCACACGTGGATCGAGTCCATTCTGTCCTGTCAACAGCCGGTCGGGGCTATGGCAGACGGGAGACGGCGGCCCGGCCGGTTGGTTACTCCCTGGCCAACCTCCCCCCTCCCCCACCCCCACACTCCACCTTGCATTCCTTCACCCACCCATGGTGCCTTGAAGATGACCCCAATTGTACATAGACATTGGCGGGAAGATTTCTACAGTCTACCGGCAACGTCTGACCTGTCATGCTTGTAACCCTGGGGGGGGGGGGGGTGGGGGGTGGGAACTATTTTTCTCTCTGGAAAGAAAACCTCCTCTCTCTGGACCCTCTGAACCCCAGCCACTGGACTTCATTCCACTGCCACTTAGTAGGGGTCATCCAAACATTCTTGTGGCCGTAGGTATGTCTTCCGTGTGGGTTGAAGTCTTCCCTCACTCACTGCAAGCCTGATGTCCTCACCGTGGCACAGAGACTGTTAAAAAAACAAAATGTGTTTGCCACTTGGGGTCTACCTTCCACAGCCTCCCCTGTGATCAGATCACGGCACCCGCTTCGCTGGGCAAATCCTACAATCCTTCACAGAAGCTCTTGCAAACTTTTTGGAACCGTCACTCGTCCAGTCACGCTCGATCATCAGGCAAGGTCGGCAGAACCGATGGAAAGACTGGACTCCAAGTAGAACAAGGATGACTTACACGGGATTGAATGAACTGATGAACAGGATGATAATGTGTATGACTACTTGTGTAAAGTAGGACGGATTGGGGAAGCGGGGGATAACTTAGGGGGTTGGGATGACCATGTACACATGACTGTACATAAAATCGGTAATCAACAAGCAAGCGCCTCCTACTATATAGCACAGGAAACTCTACTCAATACTTTGTAATAAACCTATGAGAGAAAAGAATGTGAAAAAAAAAAAAACCCTACGTAAAATACCTTTATATATATATATATATATATATATATATATATATATATATATATATATATACACACATATATATACATATACACACACACACACGTATGTAGGTATATGTATATACATGTATGTATGTATATATATGTATATGTATATATGGAGGGGTGGAGAGAGAGAGAGAGAGAGAGACAGAGAGAGACAGAGACAGAGGCAGAGACACTGAGACAGAGAGAGACAGAGAGAAAGAAGAGACAGAGAGACAGAGGGATTAGGACTGATTCTTAAATCTTTTGTTTTCCAGGTACAAGGAAAAACAAAAACAAACCAACAAAACCCAATTTTCTTTTTTCTTTTTTCTTTTTTTTTATTTTTAAAGATGGACCTCCATTTGGTAACTTATACCTCTGTCAGCAGGATGGAATCACTGATCTTTTTCTCCCTACCTTCCTTAATTCAGAAACTCTCAGTGAGGCTTCTTATTTCCTTGGCAACCGAGTTATTTGCATACGTTACTTGGAGGCCAAAATTATGTTTCCATAAAACGGGGATACTCACTTGTGGATATGAAGTTCTGGAGCTACTCGTTTCCCTTAGGGTGTTGTTCTTAACCTGAAAACTGGACTGCATCCCGAAGTTTTTTGAGTTCCCTCCAATATCTGGCTACGACTCTCCCCATGAACGTTTGCCATTTTCTCCCACCCTTTTGACTTGGCCTCACTGAGAACTAAAATGGCCCTTTGCCTGAAGCTCTGCAAACGGAAGCTAGAGAACTTGACGAAACGGCCACAACGGCTCCTATGGAAACAATCCTCGTGCCTGTTTCTTTGAGAGCCACTCCGAAATTTGAACCAAACACCCGACGACATCATCAGAGGTGTTGCAGACTTCTAAAGTTGCTTCGACCCTGACATCTAGAAATCTCCTTCACTCACTCACTCACTCACTCACTCACTCACTCACACACACACACACACACACACACACACACACACACACACACACACACACACATCCCTACACACACGAGTCACCAGCTCAGCTTTAATATGTTCCAAGGAACTTTCAGAGGAGGGAACTCTTGGGCTCCAGAGTAGGCCGCCCCAAAATCTGCCTCCATGCTCTATTGATTATTTTGAATTCAAGTGACTTAAGAACCGGCCAGCACAAGAGGGACACACTGGCCCGCCTTTCTGTCCTCCTGCGGAGGAAGATCTCAAGTGAAGACATCTGCTTCCATGCATGTCCATGATTCTCAAATGGTGTAGTGGGGTTTCCTGGGTTAGGAAAAGGAGGGGACATCTTTTGCCTGGAAAAAAAGGCCTGTTTCTCACACAACCTCCTCCCATCCCTTACCTCTCTCCCTCCTTCCCTCCCTGCAGTTTGGAGGGGACAGCCTAAGGGTGGGGAAATTGGGGAAAGAAAAAAGACAAAGCCATTCATTAAAGAGAAGCTCGAGGCAAAGTCAAAGGCTCCGACTTGACCGGAGAGCTTTCTGCATTTGAATGGAGCGATTGAACGAGGCCCTGCCGAATGAATCGTCCGGACCTCCCCTCCCCTCCCCCGCTCCTGGCAAAGGTCAGTCCAGGGGACTTAGGAAGGAGCTCTGGAGAAGGAACGGGGGTGGGGGTGGGGGTGGGGGCGGGACCAACAGACAATAGCCGCTGCCTGCCTGCCTGCCTGCCTGCCTGCCGGGCTGAGGCCTGAGGCCTGAGGCCTGAGGCCTGAGGGTCACCACGCTGGCTCTTGCAACACAATCCCTTCCAGGAAACTGCTGTGATGACTGTTTGGCAGTGAAGGATCAACTCTGAACTCTCTTGGCCTATTTCTGCAAAAGGCCCGAGCCTCAGCTACGACAGATTCTCTGGGTTTCTTGGCACAGGGACTGACCCGCACCCTCCCGTCCTGTCAGATCCTCCTTTGTACACACGCCTCCACTCACTGGAAGGGTTCTTTGGCCTCGTCCAGAAAACGAACATACAAAAAGAAACCCACAAACAAGACTGAAATGATGTGTTGGTAGTTATGGGAAAGAAACCTGCTCCTCTCACACACCTGAGGGCAGGAAGCGAAGGCAGGTTCTCGGCCGGAGGGGGACGGGGTGAACCGAGGTCGGTCAGCGCCCCCCTCCCCCCGCTTCTCTCCCGGGTGACGTGGGCCCCCCTTCCCCGCCTCTCTCTGCGCCCCCCATCCCCACCCCGCCCTGGTTCTGATATTTCACTCGGGAAACTTCTCTAGGCCGGCCGAGATGCCAGCTTGCTGTCCTGCCGTTTCATGTCCATCTCTATCAGCCATGTCCAAAAGGCACGGGAAATCATGGACAGCAGATAGCGCACCCAGAGTTGTGTGTGTGTGTGTGTGTGTGTGTGTGTGTGTGTGTGTGTGTGTGTGTGTGTGTGTGTTTTGCTGGGGTTTCTGTCTGCGTGTGTGTTTGCTTTTGGTTTGGCTTTTTTTTTTTTTTTCTTCGATAAACTCGCCCCATTTGGGAGTCGGGTGGAACACGGCGGGTGTCTCCTGGCCTGCCGCCCTAACAAACCCCAAAGAGACTCATTTTGGGGTCTCGGCCAGCCAGGTCCCCTTTCTTGGAATTCTGGTTTCATAAATCCGTCTCGTGTCCATGGAATTCTCAGGTCCAGCCATCGACCCTAAGGACGGGGAGGGAAGGTTTTGTCCCGGGGACATCTTCCTTCCTTGCCCGCCTCCTCGGGGTTCCGGACGCTTCGGTATGCTGACGTGCCGTGCCCTCCTCAGCTCCACCCCGACCCCCACCCCAACCCCCCAACCCCCCACCCCCCCGTTTTTGGGAACTCTGTGAACAGGGGTGGTGTTTTTCACAGCCAAACACACTCTCACCGTAAGACCCGGCCCTCGGAGGACTCCTTGCTATGAATGGACCCGAGGTGACGCGGGGAGTCGAACGGCTGAGGTCCACGCAGAAACCTGCACGCGGACCTTGACAGTGGCTGTTTTATTCCTCACTGCCAAGAACTCTCTCGGAGGTGACCGAGACATGTCTTTCAGGAGGTGAATGGACACGTACGTAGCCTGGGGACGAGCCGTAGGTAACATGCTTTCTCGGAAGAGAAAAACCATGGACGGGATGAACAGGTCAGCGGGGTGGTGGTGGATGGTGGATGAATAGGCGGAGGGCAGAGGACGTTTAAGGCAGGGAAACTCTCCAAAGTTAGGATCCTGATGGTATGAAAGCAAACGTTTTGCATAGGGCACTACCTGAGATGGGGTGAATCGAAGGGACCTACCTCTATGGGCCACCACCCCCTCCTCCCCACCATGAAAGCGCCCCAAGCAAGCCTGCTCTTTTTACCCCAGTTGAAGACCCTTGCTAAAGCCAGAAGGCAAAAAATGACCATGAGAAATCTGACCAGCCGTCGCTTGGGACAAGAGTGAGGCCAATGAATCCAGTGAAAAGTTGACAGAGGGGCCTGGGTCCCTCGGCTCGACCCCTTCACGGAGAAGCCAAAGCCTTTTACGCAGGGATGAGCTTTGACACACCTAGGTTTCTTCGGCCAGTGCGACGTTCATGAAACACGCTAAAGGAAAATGATCGATCGATGTGTTTGCCGTCTGCCTGAGCGCACGCGATACGAAATAGAAACCGGGGGAGGGGGTGTGTGCTGACGTTCGGGGTCTAATGGGAGAAACCTTGGAGGGTTTTTGCCCTTAGGGTGCCTTGGTCTGGGGTTGACTTGTGTGCGCTGAGAACGAGGGCCGTTATTGAAGACCCTGTGCAGATTTTGGACACCATGATCCATGGAACCCTGAAGTTTTGGAACCTAGAAATCTTTTGGTCTGCATTTGAGTTGGAAATCTTCTCCTTGACAGAAAGAAGCGCACAGGAGGAGGAGGAGGAGGAGGAGGAGGAGGAGGAGGAGGAGGAGGAGGAGGAGGAGGACGAGGACGAGGACGAGGAGGACGAGGAGGACGAGGAGGACGAGGACGAGGACGAGGACGAGGACGAGGAGGAGGACGACGAGGAGGAGGACGAGGACGGGGACGAGGTGGAGGAGGAGGACGAGGAGGACGAGGAGGACGAGGAGGGGAAATGGAACTGCATGATGAGCAGATCAGCTTTTCGATGTCAGCAAGGCACCCGCCGCCCAGTTCTCTGGGTGAACTGTCTTGATCTTGCACATCTCTACCGCCTCCGAAATGTGAACACAGCCTGCGATGGCCTGACTGAGACTAAGGCCAGTGGACTGGATGAGGTAGACCCTGAAACCAAAGGGAAGGAAAAAAAAAAAAGAAAGAAAGAAAAAACAGAAAAGCCAAAACGGAAACAAACAAACAAACAAAAAAACCCCAAAAAATAACAACGGGGGAGGGGAGGGGGAAGTGGTCTCTTTAAGAATACAAACCGGTGGAAGGGCTCCCTCACCCAAACACTAATTCGCCGTCTCCTTCGGGACCAACACGAATCTTAAAAGTCTTTCCCCACAGATAATAAAAAGCCTTAGCCATCGGAGGAAATAAACGTCACCTATTCCAACGGTTCTTTATAAATAAGCAAGAGAGCGAATTTTCGATTGCACTACCTGCTTCGTGGCTGACTAAAAGTTTTTAAATGAAAGCTATGAAATCTCTGGTCATGTCGATCTCTAGGTAGGTAGGTAGGTAGGTACGTACGTACGTACGTACGTACGCACGCATGAGACAGACCTACAGACATTTTGGAAAAGGACTGGGGAGTGGCCTAGGGCCAAACAGGCCTTGCCAGCTAAAGAACAGAGGCCCTGGGGGCCTGAGTCTCAGACACACACCCGCCCACCCACCCACACCCACCCACCCACCCACGTACACACGCGCGCGCGCACACACACACACACACACACACACACACACACACACACACACACACGAGGCTCTCGGGAGTAAAAGATTAACTTTACCTCTGTTGACACCACGACTATACCTAGTTGTCCCAAGACGAGGAGCTCCACTGTACATTTAACCCTTATCTGTTCCTGTGCTTTCTTGCAGAAAATTCTCATGTGCTTCTTTCCCCTCGTGGAAGCGCTTGCTATTCCCCATAGGTAGCCACCGTGCAACCAGCTGCTGCAGATCCGAGAATTTGGAGGATTCCTGGAAAGGATCGGTGATCCCGAGACAAACTCTCCCTTCCGTGATCAGAGCAACTCGGGGCGGTGTCTCTCCCCCCCAACCCCCCCCCGCCCCCCCCCACCGCCTTCTCCCTTGTGTACCAGCTATCTCTTTTAATAAAATAATAGTAATGATAATGATAATAATAATAATAAAATAAATTTAAAAAAAAGTTTTGCTTTGCTGACCTTAGAGTCTTGTGGAAGCGATCTTCGTTTCTATGGCACTGCTGTGCAAGAATCTGGGAAGGCCCTGGTAACAGGTATGTCTGTAGCTACCTTCTAGAGCTGGCCTGTTCCTACGTACGGATCCGAGTGCCACAATTAACTTGGGAAAGAGCTCTCTTGAAGGGCTTAGGAGGAAGCACTCCCGAATTATTCAGTCTACTAGAGAGGGACCCAAAGGGTTTTGCAAGTTCACGTGATCTAGGATGAACCCTCCGGCTGAGAATAGCCAGGGTCAACGTATGGGTTTTATGAAACTAGGCATGTCTTTGGGGTGATCGGCATTCGAGGTCATCCTTTTCTTCTATCTACGTCGACCCCAAATCCAATAAGTTCACGGGAGTGAACCAAGTTCGTCAGCAAGGAAAAGAACTTGGGGATGATGGCTGACACCGTCTAAAGTCTCAGGAAATGTTCACGGGTCATCTCGTCGTCATGGGATTTAGAACAAGTGATGTCGATAGCTCTAGGTGGAGGAACTCCTTAAGAAAGGTTATGTTTTTTGGTATGTCTACTTAAAAACAGTTTCTCCCAGACCTTTTGGGTCACTGGAACTTTAGTGTTGGTGTAAGCGGAATGATGGGGAGGGAATTCGTGGAACGTCTAGATCGTTTCCAAAGATGACCTACGGAAACGTTCGTGGCTCAACAAGTCTCAGTGGACCTACGTCGGTCTCCTTATTACAGAAAGACTAAAGATGTTCCGATGTATGAGTCCACACCTCTAGCATCACTTTGGGGAAAAAACATTTTAAAAAAGTGATGCTGCGTGAAAATGTACGCTTCTAGGCGTGATGAAATGGAATCATCCATTTGCCGGTCCAGAAACACTGGTGTCACAGACCCCGTTCACCATGGCTTCCTAGTTCCTGTTCGTGACCGATTCAGGTTTCTAAGCGTTCCGAATTCTTATTGTCTTTTTTTTTCTTTTCCTCTCCATTCTTGTCTCAAAGAACTGTACGTTCCAAAAATATTTTTTTTTACCTACCAAATCATAGATTGTCTGTTTGTTCCAAAAACTTTTAGGTTGAGAGATTTTTTCTTTCTTTCTTTCTTTCTTTCTTTCTTTCTTTCTTTCTTTCTTTCTTTCTTTCTTTCTTTCTTTCTTTCTTTCTTTCCTTCCTTCTTTCTTTCTTTCTTTCTTTCTTTCTTTCTTTCTATCTATCTTTCTTTCTATCTTTCTTTCTTTCTTTCTTTCTTTCTTTCTTTCTTTCTTTCTTTCTTTCTTTCTTTCTTTCTTTCTTTCTTTTCTTTCTTTTCTCTCTCTCTCTTTCTCTTTCCCTCTTTCTCTCTTTCTTTCTTTCTTTCTCTCTCTCTTTCTTTCTGTCTTTCTCTCTCTTTCGCTCTTTCCCTCTCTCTTTCTCTCTATCTCTTTCTCTCTCTTTCGCTCTCTTTCTTTCGCTCGGTCTCTCTTTCTCTCTCTCTTCCTTTCTCTCTTTCACTCTTTCTCTCTCTCTTTTGCTCTTTCCCTTTCTCTTTCTCTCTCTCTCTCTTTCTCTCTCTCTCTTTCTTTCTCTTTCTCTCTCTCTTTCTCTCTCTCTTTCTTTCTCTCTTTCGCTCTTTCCCTCTCTTCCTCTCTCTTTCTTTCTCTTTCTCTTTCTCTCTCTCTCTCTTTTGCTCTCTCTTTCTCTCTCTCTCTTTCTCTCTCTCTTTCTCTCTCTTTCTTTCTCTCTCTCTCTCTTTCTTTCTGTTTCTTTCTCTCTCTTTCTTTCTCTCTCGCTCTCTTTCTTTCTCTCTCTTTCTTTCTCTCTTTCTCTCTCTTTTTCTTTCTTTCTTTCTCTCTCTCTTTCTTTCTCTCTGTCTCTGTCTCTCTCTCTCCCCCTCTGTCTCTCTGTCTCTCCCTCCCTCTCCCTCTCCCTCCCCTCTCCCTCTCCCACTCCCACTCCAACTCTCACTCTCACTCTCTCTGTCTCTCTCTCTCTCTCCCCTCTGTCTCTCTGTCCCTCCCTCTGCCTCTCCCTCTCCCTCCCCCTCTCCCTCTCCCTCTCCCACTCCCACTCCCACTCTCACTCCCACTCCCACTCCCACTCTCTCTCTCTTTCTTTCTTTCTTTCTTTCTTTCTTTCTTTCTTACTTTCTTCCTTCCTTCCTTCTTTCCTTTCCTTTCCTTTCCTTTCCTTTCCTTTCCTTTCGTTTCCTTTCCTTTCCTTTCGTTTCCTTTCCTTTCCTTTCGTTTCCTTTCCTTTCCTTTCCTTTCCTTTCCTTTTCTTTCCTTTCCTTTCCTTTTCTCTTCTCTTCTCTTCTCGTCTCTTCTTTTCTTTATTTTCCCTAACGAAAAGGTTCAGTTTGGGCCTCCAGTTCACTTTCCTCGCTGGGTTGCTTGTTTTCTGGAAGCTGAGTGGTGAGAGGCCTTGGTCTGTTTTGGATAGGCTCCCCTTACGGGATGTGCTTGGGCTTGTCCTAGGCCTTTATACGTCCACGTATACCTGTGCCACAAGCACACGCGATGCACGTACGTATACTATACGTGCACGCTTTTTCCTTTGTTTTGAAGGCCAGAGTAGTTGTACGGCTTGACTTCTTCGCTGGTATGGTTTGTCGTGGTCTCGGTGGGGCTACAGTCCGTTGTCGATACTTACCGCATTCCACACACACACACACACACACACACGCACACGCACACGCACACGCACACGCACACGCTCGCACTCGGGGTGTTGCATTGAGTAGATGTGCCCGAACTCAGTTTCTTTAGTGGATGGCTATGGACTCCACCCTCGCCCCCCCTCCGCCCCCCCACCCGCCCGCATTCCCCCGAGCCCCGCCTCCCCCATCCCCCACCCCCACGCCCACCCCCGCCCGTGGACTGTGGTCAGTCCATTTTGAAATCCATGTTTTCTCGTGACCGCGGGTGCGTTTTCCCCACCCACGCACCCATGTGTTGTCTTTGGACTTTGTCGCCGTCCGGGCAGAGATAGTTGTTTGTTTCCGCTTGTATGTGTGGGGTCGGAGGGTATCCTTCCTTTCCTTTCTAGGTTCTGGGCTTTGCGTGTCTGCTTCCGACAGACCTCCACCGTTCGAGAGAGGATGAATTCCTGCGTTGTTCT
Source organism: Pseudorca crassidens (assembly GCF_039906515.1). Lineage (NCBI taxonomy): Eukaryota > Metazoa > Chordata > Mammalia > Artiodactyla > Delphinidae > Pseudorca > Pseudorca crassidens. The sequence goes on from NW_027136324.1 coordinate 1,179,087, forward strand.
CTGAGTGCTTGCCTGGTTTCGGTTTGCCAGTCCCCGCCTTCCCTCCCTCCCTCCCTCCCTCCCTCCCTCCCTCCGTCCGGGCAGCCGGGGATCTTGCTCGTGACCCTCTGGGCACCCCGTGCCGGCCGCCCCGGGCCCCGCCGGCGTCTCCGTGGGATTTGCCCCCGCCGAGGAGTCGCGTGGGGAGCGCGTTTCCTTCGAGGCGGCCTCCCGGCGACGTCTTCCCAGCTTCCCCGGCCACCCCCCCCCCCCCCCGTCTGCTGCCGGGGTCGCGCCGTGTCGTGCCGTCCCGGGAGCTAGCTCCGAGACGGACGCCTCGGGGCCGCGCCAGACGCCCGCCGGCTCGCCCCGGCGGGCCGAGCTCGGGCGTTTGGGCGGCCCGGCGCTGCTGCATCCTCGGTGGCCGGCCGGCGACAGGGAACCCGGCCCGGGGACGTTGGAGCCGTTGTCGGGAGCCACCTGGCGGCCGCTTTTATATTGTCCCTTGTCTCTGGAGCTTCGGCGACCTTCGTGAGGGCTGTGACTCGGCCGCCGGGCCCGAGGCAGAGTTCCGGGAGCCGGGCGACGCTGGCGGTGACTGTCCCGGTGGGGCCCAGGCGTGGGCGCCTCCTGCTGTCGCTTGAGATTGGGCGTGCAGGCCTATGAGGGTGTGACTGTCGCCGCGCTCTCGAGCCGGTCTGTGGGGCCGCCTGGCCTGGTCGACCAGCATCCGGCCGCGGGGACCGACCCGGCCACCCGACCCTCCTTCCTTCCTTCCCTCCCTTCCCCCCCCCCCCACCGCCCGGTCCCCACAGCGCCCCGCTCCGGAGGTGGGGACCGGCCCGTGCCCGTGCCCGTGCGTTTAGGCCGGTGGAGGGCGCGACGGGCTCGTTGGCGGGCGCGCGTGGGTCCCGGTGGTCGGATTCTTTCTGACCGATGCTTTTCCGAGTTGGACTCCGGAGGTGGGGACCGGGCTGGGCCGCGAGGGGTGACCCGGAGAGAGAGGCCCGGGCCCGGGTGCGGTCCCTCGTGGGCTCCGGTCGCCTGGGAGGTGCCTCCGTGCGAAAATGTTTCCAAGTCCCCCTGGGTCCGGGGACGCGGACGGGCCGGGACCTGCTCGCGCGGGTGGCCGGGGAGGGCGCACCCGGCCCTTTAGCGGGCCCACGTGGGTCCCGGTCGGCGGACGCGACTTTTTCTCACCCTCCCCCGCCCCCTCCTCCACCGCGAGTCCCGGCCGGGGTGGGGGTGGCGGTGGGGACCGGCCCGAGTCGTACTGGGTGGCCCGGATAGGGCGGCCTGGGCCCGGGCGCGGTCCCTCGTGGGCCCCGCTCGTCAGAGGCGGCAGAGTGGGATAGTTCCTTTTCTGTAACCAAGTCTTCGCCCGGGGACTCGGAGGGACGGCGGTACGGTACCTGCTCGCGCGGGCGATCCGGGGAGGGCGACCCCGGCCCGCTCGCTGCCTCTGCCACGTTTTCCCGCCCCGCCCCGCTCCACTCTGCCGCCCCCCCGCTCCTCGGGTCGACCAGATGGCCCCGAGAGAGCTCCGGGGCTGCTGTGGATGGGGAAGTGTTGGGGAGAGGTAGCCGGGCCGAGGTCCCGGGGAGCCCCCCCGAGGTTCGTGGATGGGCCCCGCTGCCGGGCGCCGTGATTTTTTTCGCCTGAAATGGGCCTTTTTTACCACCAGATAGGTGCTGACACGGTCTCCTCTGGCATCTCTCGCTGGGGGTTCTGGGACTCTGGACGCGCGCAGAGCGCTGGGCTTTGGACCGCCGTCCGGCGCCCGAACCGGCCCTTGCCACTTGAGCCGCCCGCTTGGGCCTGCGCGCCGGCTCTCGTGTGTGCGCCCGGCTGACCCGACCCGCGGTGCCGCCTCCGGTCTCTGGCTCACCCGAGGGCGGCGGGGCGAGGTGGTGCGTGGGTCTTCTACCCCGTGTGACTCCCCTTCCCCGCCGCAGGCACCCGGTGGTGGCTGAGACGACCCCAACCCGCAGGCTCCGTGCCACGTGTCAGGCGTTCTCCTCGCGGGGTCGTCGGCCACTGTTGCCCGAGAAGGCAAGAGGGAGCGAAGGGGGGGGCTGGGTGCCGGCTGAGGCTGAAGCAGGCTCCTCCGGTGAGGGTCCTCGCCGTGCCCCTCCTCCCTCGGGGCCCTCGTGGCCCCTGGCTCTCTGGATTGACTGATCGATGTGGTGATGTCGCGCTCTCCTGGGCCGGGCCTTCAGTCGCGCCAGACGAGGGACGGACGTTCTTGGCGAACGGGACCGCTCTTCTCGTTCTGTCCGCGGGCCCCTCGCCTCTCTTGTCACGCCCTGCCGGCCTGCCGAGGGGTGTGTGGGAGGCAGGGGTGGTGGTCTCCGGCCCTGACCTGCGGTCTCCCGCCTCCTGCCTCATGGCGTGGGCGGGGCCGTGGTCCTCGGACGCAGCAGACGCTCTCGCTTCGCCTCCTTGGCGTGTGCCTCGCGGGCGGTCCTCCCCGCGTCGGTGGGGGCCGTCCCGCCGCTGCGCCGCGCGCCCGCTGCCGGCGCGTGAGCGTGACTTGCTCGGTCCTCTGTGGTGCCCCTGGAGCGCTCCAGGTCGTCCCTCAGGCGCGCGAGGCCGAGCGGTGGTGTCGTTCCCTTTTCCCAGCGTGCTCCTCGGGGTCTCCGCCGCGGTGGTGTGTCCCGTGAGTGGCTCTCTTGGGGGGGTCGAGACGGTAAAGGGCGCGGGGGCTTGCCTCTGTTTCTCTCCCTCGGTGGGGGACGGGGGCCTGCCACCTCGTCGCCATCGTCCTCCCACGGTGTGCCGTGGGGGGGACTGACTTCGTGGCCGGGCCGACGCCGCGTGTGCCGCCGCCCCCCACTTGCGTGTGTGTGGGGAGTCGCACACGGGCGTGGGTGCGATCGCGTTGGGCCGGGGCCTGTGAGAAGGGGGCGTCTGTCGCGCTTCTCGGGCGTGCTCCCCCCTTCCGGAGCCCGGTGGACGAGCCTGGGGGGCGGCAGAGGTTGTGCCCCCGAGGCTGTGGCCGCGAACGCTCCAGTGGGCCGTGTGCTTACCCATACCGCAGACCCCCCCCCACCCCTCCCACGGCCAGTCGTGGACTTGGTGGCTCGTGGAGCGCCTCCGTGGGCCCGAAGGGCAGAGACGATGGGTGGGGGATGACGCACCCTCGGTGAGAAAGCCTTCTCTAGCGATCCGAGAGGGAGCCTTGGGGTACCGGACCCCCCAGCCGCTGCCCCTCCCAAGCGTGCAGTGGGCCACGGTGGCCACTGCCAGAGCCACGTGGGTGGCAGAGGCCCTCGCCCTCGCGGGGAGGGCTTGCGCCGGCCCCGCGGTGGGGCCGAGTGCCGCTCTTTGCCTACCGCGGCCCGCGCCTCCCCCCTCTGAGTCGGGGGAGGGTCCCGCCAGGCCGGCGTCCGGCGCGGGGCCGTGTGTGCGCGTGTGTGTGCGCGTGCGGTGACC
>NW_027136324.1:1197500-1212500 GCF_039906515.1 Pseudorca crassidens
GCTGCTGCACTGCCTTTGGCAGGCCATGGTGGGTGGGGGTGGTGTCTCTTCTTCTGTATCGGTAGAAATGATTTGAAGAGGAGGCAGGATGGGCATAGGTCCACTGCCTCACACCAAGGCCCTTTGGGAGCATTTCAGTGAATCGGGACAGAACATGTTTCTCCGTGCGGGGAGGGAACCGGAATAGGGCACCCCGAAATGGACCGCTTTGGCACACAGATGAGTTCGAATTGAAGGCGCTTCAGAAACGACGGGTGGGCGACGAGGACGCTCTGCCGCTCTGCCTCTCCCTCTTCTTCCTGACCTGAAAGGAGGACCAAGATCTTCCTCGAGAAGAAGCTCAAGCTCAGAGCCCGCCCTTTCGAGTGACTCCTGGCTTGGGCTTCTCCTGCGTGGGGGTCACGGTGCACGCGTTCCTCAGCCGTGGGTCGCTCTCTTCTCGAGCTGTCTTTTGGGGACAGGGGCCTCTCAGGCAAGAACTCAGAAGGATCGTCGAGGGAACGTCGTTTTTCCTCTCCCACGACTGATGAATGCAGACAGACACACAGGAATCTCGCCCCCCGCTTCCACCCCCGCCCCCCACCCCCCACCCCAAGTGAGAGGAGTCGCCGGACATCCTTGGGGTCACACACAGCCAGCCTCCGTGGCTCTTCTATGTTGCCAGGCTCCCTGGCCTTCACTGCCCCCGCACACCCCCCGTGAAGTTGCATCATCGTTCATAGTGTAAATGCTGTGAGAAGATAAGCTTTTCAAAATAAAATTCTCCCTGTCTTTCCTTCCCAAGAACACCATGAACACCTACTGTCATGTGCAGTGCTTATGGACCCACCTGGAGCAGAGGACCCTCTCCGACAGACACCCTCCCCACCCCACCCCACCCCACCCCACCCCACCCCCAGGAACTCACTTGCTCCGAGTCATCGAGGAGAGGGTGTCTGGTTCCGTGTCTTAAATGGGTGGGCCAATGACACGTCATCTCCTAGTAAGCCATCGGGTTCACCGGTTCGGGTTCGGGTTCGGTGGCATGAAGTACATTTACGTCCTCCTTGAGTTTGACTTTGAAAGTCTTGGGGCCCTGAGTAGGCCGCCCCCAAACGTGCCTCCGTGGCATAGAGAAGTTTTGGAATTAGACTGACAACACCACGAGAGGGACGCTCTGACTCTCTTTTACTTCTCCCCTCTGAAATCAGGAAGAAAATCTCTCACGTGAAAGGGGAGGGGGGCGGGAGGTGTAGACACCATGACGAACTGAACCGCCCTCATGTCTCATGAAATGTTCACGAATCATCTAAGTAGGACTGCTCCTAACGAATAGAGGGCATAGATGTTAACGAGATAAGAATGTTTAAGGGGAACTCTCCCCCCAATGATTGTTTTCCATAGGCCGACTTCAAGACTTTCCAACATCTCTGGTCATCTCTAGGCTTAGAGGTTGGCTAAGTGCCATTGGCAGGGTGAAATCTCAGCGAGTGTCTACATCACCTCCACATAAGATAAAATACTGAAATGTTCATGGCTCCACAAGTCTAAGGGTCTCCCTGCTTTGGACCTCTTACGGAGGAGAGACTGAGCATGTTTGGTTCCATGCCTAGATAGATCTTGTGCTTTAGGGAAAGAGTGTACTCGGTAGGAGCCTAGACTTCTACAAAGTATTCCATGTTCACACTGTTCACTGTGGTTGGCTTCCTTACTTTCACTGACTGACTGAAGAAAGAAAAAAAAAAAAAAAAAAAAAAACAGACAGTGTCCAAGGACGAGGCATTCCAAAGAAGGAACGGAACGTGTGTGGTCCAAGCTACCTGATGTCGCCATCCTCATGGTAGGAAGAGGACTTTTTTGGGGGAGTGGGGAGGCAAAGTAGAAGATATGCAGATAATGTTTGGGGGAAGGAGAAAGAGATTTTAGTCCTAAAGGTGGTCACTTCTCAATGGAAAAGAAAGAAAACGAGGGACAGGCTAAAAATGGGCACAGACGATTGGAAAAGGTGTGTGAAGAAAATGGTCTTTGGAAAGGAATCGGATCCGTGGTCAGGACTGACTGGATAAGATGAGGATGGATTCAAAGACAGAAATGAGTTTTCGTATCAACGTGAAACAAGTGCAAAAATAGAATTTAGTTGTCTCTCTATGTTAAAAGGACAAGGTTTGGGTTTGGGTTTAGGGTTTGGGTTTTTCTTTCATCAGTCTGCTCTGTCCATCATGAGAGATTAGATTAGATTAGGAAAGGTTTCTTCCTTTATCTTTAAGGAGAGAAGGAAGGAAAGAAAGAAGAGAGAGAGAGAGAGAGAGAGAGAGAGAGAGAGAGAGAAGGAAGGAAGGAAGGAAGGAAGGAAGAAAGGAAGGAGGGAAGGAAGGAAGGAAGGAAGGAAGGAAGGAAGGAAGGAAGGAAGGAAGGAAGGAAAAGGAAGCAAGAAAGAAAAGCTTATGCCTTGTCAAAAGTCATCACTTATTTTCTAGGTTGCCGTTATCAGGTCTCGGAGGACTCACATCAGCTTAGTCCTCTCGAGATTCAAAGAACCAGGTGTGGCTCGGAACTGAAGAAGAAGCTTCTCTCTCTGCCTAGCAAGTCTCTCCTTGGGATGTCGGTGACCTGGCTAGCGAAGCACTGTTTCACAGTGACCTATATCCGATTAAGTGCTTTACAACCTTTTGGATATTTTGGACACACTTGCCCCCCGGTTGAAGGACAGGTGAAGTCCTTTGGACTTAGAACGCACTTTGAGTTAGGATGCAGGAGGAGAGGGCCCTCGAAATAGCCCAAAAATGTGTTCTCTCTCCTGAGAAACGAGAGAGATGAAACTGAGTACGTTTCTTGGAGAGCTTCGATGACACGGGAAGCGTCGTCAAAGAGGAAGGAACAACGTGAAGTCTACTTTGGCTTGTGTCTGTACACCGATGTGTTCTAACTGTTCCAGACATGATGGGATGTTTCTTCCTGGAAGTCTTCTCTGCCCTGGCATAAAGGGTTGTCTGTCGTCGTCAAAATGGAGGCTCACACGAAAGGGACGGAACCCAGTATCAGGGAGGTGTTCTAACCGACGTTCACGCCAAGGCAGCAACAACAGCCTGTTGAAAGGTGGTGGGGGTGGCGGGGCACACGTGGATCGAGTCCATTCTGTCCTGTCAACAGCCGGTCGGGGCTATGGCAGACGGGAGACGGCGGCCCGGCCGGTTGGTTACTCCCTGGCCAACCTCCCCCCTCCCCCACCCCCACACTCCACCTTGCATTCCTTCACCCACCCATGGTGCCTTGAAGATGACCCCAATTGTACATAGACATTGGCGGGAAGATTTCTACAGTCTACCGGCAACGTCTGACCTGTCATGCTTGTAACCCTGGGGGGGGGGGGGTGGGAACTATTTTTCTCTCTGGAAAGAAAACCTCCTCTCTCTGGACCCTCTGAACCCCAGCCACTGGACTTCATTCCACTGCCACTTAGTAGGGGTCATCCAAACATTCTTGTGGCCGTAGGTATGTCTTCCGTGTGGGTTGAAGTCTTCCCTCACTCACTGCAAGCCTGATGTCCTCACCGTGGCACAGAGACTGTTAAAAAAACAAAATGTGTTTGCCACTTGGGGTCTACCTTCCACAGCCTCCCCTGTGATCAGATCATGGCACCCGCTTCGCTGGGCAAATCCTACAATCCTTCACAGAAGCTCTTGCAAACTTTTTGGAACCGTCACTCGTCCAGTCACGCTCGATCATCAGGCAAGGTCGGCAGAACCGATGGAAAGACTGGACTCCAAGTAGAACAAGGATGACTTACACGGGATTGAATGAACTGATGAACAGGATGATAATGTGTATGACTACTTGTGTAAAGTAGGACGGATTGGGGAAGCGGGGGATAACTTAGGGGGTTGGGATGACCATGTACACATGACTGTACATAAAATCGGTAATCAACAAGCAAGCGCCTCCTACTATATAGCACAGGAAACTCTACTCAATACTTTGTAATAAACCTATGAGAGAAAAGAATGTGAAAAAAAAAAAAACCCTACGTAAAATACCTTTATATATATATATAGATATATATATATATATATATATATATACACACATATATATACATATACACACACACACACGTATGTAGGTATATGTATATACATGTATGTATGTATATATATGTATATGTATATATGGAGGGGGGGAGAGAGAGAGAGAGAGAGAGACAGAGAGAGACAGAGACAGAGGCAGAGACACTGAGACAGAGAGAGACAGAGAGAAAGAAGAGACAGAGAGACAGAGGGATTAGGACTGATTCTTAAATCTTTTGTTTTCCAGGTCAAGAAAAACAAAAACAAACCAACAAAACCCAATTTTTCTTTTTTCTTTTTTCTTTTTTTTTTATTTTTAAAGATGGACCTCCATTTGGTAACTTATACCTCTGTCAGCAGGATGGAATCACTGATCTTTTTCTCCCTACCTTCCTTAATCAGAAACTCTCAGTGAGGCTTCTTATTTCCTTGGCAACCGAGTTATTTGCATACGTTACTTGGAGGCCAAAATTATGTTTCCATAAAACGGGGATACTCACTTGTGGATATGAAGTTCTGGAGCTACTCGTTTCCCTTAGGGTGTTGTTCTTAACCTGAAACTGGACTGCATCCCGAAGTTTTTGAGTTCCCTCCAATATCTGGCTACGACTCTCCCCATGAACGTTTGCCATTTTCTCCCACCCTTTTGACTTGGCCTCACTGAGAACTAAAATGGCCCTTTGCCTGAAGCTCTGCAAACGGAAGCTAGAGAACTTGACGAAACGGCCACAACGGCTCCTATGGAAACAATCCTCGTGCCTGTTTCTTTGAGAGCCACTCCGAAATTTGAACCAAACACCCGACGACATCATCAGAGGTGTTGCAGACTTCTAAAGTTGCTTCGACCCTGACATCTAGAAATCTCCTTCACTCACTCACTCACTCACTCACTCACTCACTCACACACACACACACACACACACACACACACACACACACACACACACATCCCTACACACACGAGTCACCAGCTCAGCTTTAATATGTTCCAAGGAACTTTCAGAGGAGGGAACTCTTGGGCTCCAGAGTAGGCCGCCCCAAAATCTGCCTCCATGCTCTATTGATTATTTTGAATTCAAGTGACTTAAGAACCGGCCAGCACAAGAGGGACACACTGGCCCGCCTTTCTGTCCTCCTGCGGAGGAAGATCTCAAGTGAAGACATCTGCTTCCATGCATGTCCATGATTCTCAAATGGTGTAGTGGGGTTTCCTGGGTTAGGAAAAGGAGGGGACATCTTTTGCCTGGAAAAAAAGGCCTGTTTCTCACACAACCTCCTCCCATCCCTTACCTCTCTCCCTCCTTCCCTCCCTGCAGTTTGGAGGGGACAGCCTAAGGGTGGGGAAATTGGGGAAAGAAAAAAGACAAAGCCATTCATTAAAGAGAAGCTCGAGGCAAAGTCAAAGGCTCCGACTTGACCGGAGAGCTTTCTGCATTTGAATGGAGCGATTGAACGAGGCCCTGCCGAATGAATCGTCCGGACCTCCCCTCCCCTCCCCCGCTCCTGGCAAAGGTCAGTCCAGGGGACTTAGGAAGGAGCTCTGGAGAAGGAACGGGGGTGGGGGTGGGGGTGGGGGCGGGACCAACAGACAATAGCCGCTGCCTGCCTGCCTGCCTGCCTGCCTGCCGGGCTGAGGCCTGAGGCCTGAGGCCTGAGGCCTGAGGGTCACCACGCTGGCTCTTGCAACACAATCCCTTCCAGGAAACTGCTGTGATGACTGTTTGGCAGTGAAGGATCAACTCTGAACTCTCTTGGCCTATTTCTGCAAAAGGCCCGAGCCTCAGCTACGACAGATTCTCTGGGTTTCTTGGCACAGGGACTGACCCGCACCCTCCCGTCCTGTCAGATCCTCCTTTGTACACACGCCTCCACTCACTGGAAGGGTTCTTTGGCCTCGTCCAGAAAACGAACATACAAAAAGAAACCCACAAACAAGACTGAAATGATGTGTTGGTAGTTATGGGAAAGAAACCTGCTCCTCTCACACACCTGAGGGCAGGAAGCGAAGGCAGGTTCTCGGCCGGAGGGGGACGGGGTGAACCGAGGTCGGTCAGCGCCCCCCTCCCCCCGCTTCTCTCCCGGGTGACGTGGGCCCCCCTTCCCCGCCTCTCTCTGCGCCCCCCATCCCCACCCCGCCCTGGTTCTGATATTTCACTCGGGAAACTTCTCTAGGCCGGCCGAGATGCCAGCTTGCTGTCCTGCCGTTTCATGTCCATCTCTATCAGCCATGTCCAAAAGGCACGGGAAATCATGGACAGCAGATAGCGCACCCAGAGTTGTGTGTGTGTGTGTGTGTGTGTGTGTGTGTGTGTGTGTGTGTGTGTGTGTGTGTGTGTTTTGCTGGGGTTTCTGTCTGCGTGTGTGTTTGCTTTTGGTTTGGCTTTTTTTTTTTTTTTCTTCGATAAACTCGCCCCATTTGGGAGTCGGGTGGAACACGGCGGGTGTCTCCTGGCCTGCCGCCCTAACAAACCCCAAAGAGACTCATTTTGGGGTCTCGGCCAGCCAGGTCCCCTTTCTTGGAATTCTGGTTTCATAAATCCGTCTCGTGTCCATGGAATTCTCAGGTCCAGCCATCGACCCTAAGGACGGGGAGGGAAGGTTTTGTCCCGGGGACATCTTCCTTCCTTGCCCGCCTCCTCGGGGTTCCGGACGCTTCGGTATGCTGACGTGCCGTGCCCTCCTCAGCTCCACCCCGACCCCCACCCCAACCCCCCAACCCCCCACCCCCCCGTTTTTGGGAACTCTGTGAACAGGGGTGGTGTTTTTCACAGCCAAACACACTCTCACCGTAAGACCCGGCCCTCGGAGGACTCCTTGCTATGAATGGACCCGAGGTGACGCGGGGAGTCGAACGGCTGAGGTCCACGCAGAAACCTGCACGCGGACCTTGACAGTGGCTGTTTTATTCCTCACTGCCAAGAACTCTCTCGGAGGTGACCGAGACATGTCTTTCAGGAGGTGAATGGACACGTACGTAGCCTGGGGACGAGCCGTAGGTAACATGCTTTCTCGGAAGAGAAAAACCATGGACGGGATGAACAGGTCAGCGGGGTGGTGGTGGATGGTGGATGAATAGGCGGAGGGCAGAGGACGTTTAAGGCAGGGAAACTCTCCAAAGTTAGGATCCTGATGGTATGAAAGCAAACGTTTTGCATAGGGCACTACCTGAGATGGGGTGAATCGAAGGGACCTACCTCTATGGGCCACCACCCCCTCCTCCCCACCATGAAAGCGCCCCAAGCAAGCCTGCTCTTTTTACCCCAGTTGAAGACCCTTGCTAAAGCCAGAAGGCAAAAAATGACCATGAGAAATCTGACCAGCCGTCGCTTGGGACAAGAGTGAGGCCAATGAATCCAGTGAAAAGTTGACAGAGGGGCCTGGGTCCCTCGGCTCGACCCCTTCACGGAGAAGCCAAAGCCTTTTACGCAGGGATGAGCTTTGACACACCTAGGTTTCTTCGGCCAGTGCGACGTTCATGAAACACGCTAAAGGAAAATGATCGATCGATGTGTTTGCCGTCTGCCTGAGCGCACGCGATACGAAATAGAAACCGGGGGAGGGGGTGTGTGCTGACGTTCGGGGTCTAATGGGAGAAACCTTGGAGGGTTTTTGCCCTTAGGGTGCCTTGGTCTGGGGTTGACTTGTGTGCGCTGAGAACGAGGGCCGTTATTGAAGACCCTGTGCAGATTTTGGACACCATGATCCATGGAACCCTGAAGTTTTGGAACCTAGAAATCTTTTGGTCTGCATTTGAGTTGGAAATCTTCTCCTTGACAGAAAGAAGCGCACAGGAGGAGGAGGAGGAGGAGGAGGAGGAGGAGGAGGAGGAGGAGGAGGAGGAGGAGGACGAGGACGAGGACGAGGAGGACGAGGAGGACGAGGAGGACGAGGACGAGGACGAGGACGAGGACGAGGAGGAGGACGACGAGGAGGAGGACGAGGACGGGGACGAGGTGGAGGAGGAGGACGAGGAGGACGAGGAGGACGAGGAGGGGAAATGGAACTGCATGATGAGCAGATCAGCTTTTCGATGTCAGCAAGGCACCCGCCGCCCAGTTCTCTGGGTGAACTGTCTTGATCTTGCACATCTCTACCGCCTCCGAAATGTGAACACAGCCTGCGATGGCCTGACTGAGACTAAGGCCAGTGGACTGGATGAGGTAGACCCTGAAACCAAAGGGAAGGAAAAAAAAAAAAGAAAGAAAGAAAAAACAGAAAAGCCAAAACGGAAACAAACAAACAAACAAAAAAACCCCAAAAAATAACAACGGGGGAGGGGAGGGGGAAGTGGTCTCTTTAAGAATACAAACCGGTGGAAGGGCTCCCTCACCCAAACACTAATTCGCCGTCTCCTTCGGGACCAACACGAATCTTAAAAGTCTTTCCCCACAGATAATAAAAAGCCTTAGCCATCGGAGGAAATAAACGTCACCTATTCCAACGGTTCTTTATAAATAAGCAAGAGAGCGAATTTTCGATTGCACTACCTGCTTCGTGGCTGACTAAAAGTTTTTAAATGAAAGCTATGAAATCTCTGGTCATGTCGATCTCTAGGTAGGTAGGTAGGTAGGTACGTACGTACGTACGTACGTACGCACGCATGAGACAGACCTACAGACATTTTGGAAAAGGACTGGGGAGTGGCCTAGGGCCAAACAGGCCTTGCCAGCTAAAGAACAGAGGCCCTGGGGGCCTGAGTCTCAGACACACACCCGCCCACCCACCCACACCCACCCACCCACCCACGTACACACGCGCGCGCGCACACACACACACACACACACACACACACACACACACACACACACACGAGGCTCTCGGGAGTAAAAGATTAACTTTACCTCTGTTGACACCACGACTATACCTAGTTGTCCCAAGACGAGGAGCTCCACTGTACATTTAACCCTTATCTGTTCCTGTGCTTTCTTGCAGAAAATTCTCATGTGCTTCTTTCCCCTCGTGGAAGCGCTTGCTATTCCCCATAGGTAGCCACCGTGCAACCAGCTGCTGCAGATCCGAGAATTTGGAGGATTCCTGGAAAGGATCGGTGATCCCGAGACAAACTCTCCCTTCCGTGATCAGAGCAACTCGGGGCGGTGTCTCTCCCCCCCAACCCCCCCCCGCCCCCCCCCACCGCCTTCTCCCTTGTGTACCAGCTATCTCTTTTAATAAAATAATAGTAATGATAATGATAATAATAATAATAAAATAAATTTAAAAAAAAGTTTTGCTTTGCTGACCTTAGAGTCTTGTGGAAGCGATCTTCGTTTCTATGGCACTGCTGTGCAAGAATCTGGGAAGGCCCTGGTAACAGGTATGTCTGTAGCTACCTTCTAGAGCTGGCCTGTTCCTACGTACGGATCCGAGTGCCACAATTAACTTGGGAAAGAGCTCTCTTGAAGGGCTTAGGAGGAAGCACTCCCGAATTATTCAGTCTACTAGAGAGGGACCCAAAGGGTTTTGCAAGTTCACGTGATCTAGGATGAACCCTCCGGCTGAGAATAGCCAGGGTCAACGTATGGGTTTTATGAAACTAGGCATGTCTTTGGGGTGATCGGCATTCGAGGTCATCCTTTTCTTCTATCTACGTCGACCCCAAATCCAATAAGTTCACGGGAGTGAACCAAGTTCGTCAGCAAGGAAAAGAACTTGGGGATGATGGCTGACACCGTCTAAAGTCTCAGGAAATGTTCACGGGTCATCTCGTCGTCATGGGATTTAGAACAAGTGATGTCGATAGCTCTAGGTGGAGGAACTCCTTAAGAAAGGTTATGTTTTTTGGTATGTCTACTTAAAAACAGTTTCTCCCAGACCTTTTGGGTCACTTTAGGAACTTTAGTGTTGGTGTAAGCGGAATGATGGGGAGGGAATTCGTGGAACGTCTAGATCGTTTCCAAAGATGACCTACGGAAACGTTCGTGGCTCAACAAGTCTCAGTGGACCTACGTCGGTCTCCTTATTACAGAAAGACTAAAGATGTTCCGATGTATGAGTCCACACCTCTAGCATCACTTTGGGGAAAAAACATTTTAAAAAAGTGATGCTGCGTGAAAATGTACGCTTCTAGGCGTGATGAAATGGAATCATCCATTTGCCGGTCCAGAAACACTGGTGTCACAGACCCCGTTCACCATGGCTTCCTAGTTCCTGTTCGTGACCGATTCAGGTTTCTAAGCGTTCCGAATTCTTATTGTCTTTTTTTTTCTTTTCCTCTCCATTCTTGTCTCAAAGAACTGTACGTTCCAAAAATATTTTTTTTTACCTACCAAATCATAGATTGTCTGTTTGTTCCAAAAACTTTTAGGTTGAGAGATTTTTTCTTTCTTTCTTTCTTTCTTTCTTTCTTTCTTTCTTTCTTTCTTTCTTTCTTTCTTTCTTTCTTTCTTTCTTTCTTTCTTTCTTCCTTCCTTTCTTTCTTTCTTTCTTTCTTTCTATCTATCTTTCTTTCTATCTTTCTTTCTTTCTTTCTTTCTTTCTTTCTTTCTTTCTTTCTTTCTTTCTTTCTTTCTTTCTTTCTTTCTTTTCTTTCTTTTCTCTCTCTCTCTTTCTCTTTCCCTCTTTCTCTCTTTCTTTCTTTCTTTCTCTCTCTCTTTCTTTCTGTCTTTCTCTCTCTTTCGCTCTTTCCCTCTCTCTTTCTCTCTATCTCTTTCTCTCTCTTTCGCTCTCTTTCTTTCGCTCGGTCTCTCTTTCTCTCTCTCTTCCTTTCTCTCTTTCACTCTTTCTCTCTCTCTTTTGCTCTTTCCCTTTCTCTTTCTCTCTCTCTCTCTTTCTCTCTCTCTCTTTCTTTCTCTTTCTCTCTCTCTTTCTCTCTCTCTTTCTTTCTCTCTTTCGCTCTTTCCCTCTCTTCCTCTCTCTTTCTTTCTCTTTCTCTTTCTCTCTCTCTCTCTTTTGCTCTCTCTTTCTCTCTCTCTCTTTCTCTCTCTCTTTCTCTCTCTTTCTTTCTCTCTCTCTCTCTTTCTTTCTGTTTCTTTCTCTCTCTTTCTTTCTCTCTCGCTCTCTTTCTTTCTCTCTCTTTCTTTCTCTCTTTCTCTCTCTTTTTCTTTCTTTCTTTCTCTCTCTCTTTCTTTCTCTCTGTCTCTGTCTCTCTCTCTCCCCCTCTGTCTCTCTGTCTCTCCCTCCCTCTCCCTCTCCCTCCCCTCTCCCTCTCCCACTCCCACTCCAACTCTCACTCTCACTCTCTCTGTCTCTCTCTCTCTCTCCCCTCTGTCTCTCTGTCCCTCCCTCTGCCTCTCCCTCTCCCTCCCCCTCTCCCTCTCCCTCTCCCACTCCCACTCCCACTCTCACTCCCACTCCCACTCCCACTCTCTCTCTCTTTCTTTCTTTCTTTCTTTCTTTCTTTCTTTCTTACTTTCTTCCTTCCTTCCTTCTTTCCTTTCCTTTCCTTTCCTTTCCTTTCCTTTCCTTTCGTTTCCTTTCCTTTCCTTTCGTTTCCTTTCCTTTCCTTTCGTTTCCTTTCCTTTCCTTTCCTTTCCTTTCCTTTTCTTTCCTTTCCTTTCCTTTTCTCTTCTCTTCTCTTCTCGTCTCTTCTTTTCTTTATTTTCCCTAACGAAAAGGTTCAGTTTGGGCCTCCAGTTCACTTTCCTCGCTGGGTTGCTTGTTTTCTGGAAGCTGAGTGGTGAGAGGCCTTGGTCTGTTTTGGATAGGCTCCCCTTACGGGATGTGCTTGGGCTTGTCCTAGGCCTTTATACGTCCACGTATACCTGTGCCACAAGCACACGCGATGCACGTACGTATACTATACGTGCACGCTTTTTCCTTTGTTTTGAAGGCCAGAGTAGTTGTACGGCTTGACTTCTTCGCTGGTATGGTTTGTCGTGGTCTCGGTGGGGCTACAGTCCGTTGTCGATACTTACCGCATTCCACACACACACACACACACACACACACGCACACGCACACGCACACGCACACGCACACGCTCGCACTCGGGGTGTTGCATTGAGTAGATGTGCCCGAACTCAGTTTCTTTAGTGGATGGCTATGGACTCCACCCTCGCCCCCCCTCCGCCCCCCCACCCGCCCGCATTCCCCCGAGCCCCGCCTCCCCCATCCCCCACCCCCACGCCCACCCCCGCCCGTGGACTGTGGTCAGTCCATTTTGAAATCCATGTTTTCTCGTGACCGCGGGTGCGTTTTCCCCACCCACGCACCCATGTGTTGTCTTTGGACTTTGTCGCCGTCCGGGCAGAGATAGTTGTTTGTTTCCGCTTGTATGTGTGGGGTCGGAGGGTATCCTTCCTTTCCTTTCTAGGTTCTGGGCTTTGCGTGTCTGCTTCCGACAGACCTCCACCGTTCGAGAGAGGATGAATTCCTGCGTTGTTCTCTGAGTGCTTGCCTGGTTTCGGTTTGCCAGTCCCCGCCTTCCCTCCCTCCCTCCCTCCCTCCCTCCCTCCCTCCGTCCGGGCAGCCGGGGATCTTGCTCGTGACCCTCTGGGCACCCCGTGCCGGCCGCCCCGGGCCCCGCCGGCGTCTCCGTGGGATTTGCCCCCGCCGAGGAGTCGCGTGGGGAGCGCGTTTCCTTCGAGGCGGCCTCCCGGCGACGTCTTCCCAGCTTCCCCGGCCACCCCCCCCCCCCCCGTCTGCTGCCGGGGTCGCGCCGTGTCGTGCCGTCCCGGGAGCTAGCTCCGAGACGGACGCCTCGGGGCCGCGCCAGACGCCCGCCGGCTCGCCCCGGCGGGCCGAGCTCGGGCGTTTGGGCGGCCCGGCGCTGCTGCATCCTCGGTGGCCGGCCGGCGACAGGGAACCCGGCCCGGGGACGTTGGAGCCGTTGTCGGGAGCCACCTGGCGGCCGCTTTTATATTGTCCCTTGTCTCTGGAGCTTCGGCGACCTTCGTGAGGGCTGTGACTCGGCCGCCGGGCCCGAGGCAGAGTTCCGGGAGCCGGGCGACGCTGGCGGTGACTGTCCCGGTGGGGCCCAGGCGTGGGCGCCTCCTGCTGTCGCTTGAGATTGGGCGTGCAGGCCTATGAGGGTGTGACTGTCGCCGCGCTCTCGAGCCGGTCTGTGGGGCCGCCTGGCCTGGTCGACCAGCATCCGGCCGCGGGGACCGACCCGGCCACCCGACCCTCCTTCCTTCCTTCCCTCCCTTCCCCCCCCCCCCCCACCGCCCGGTCCCCACAGCGCCCCGCTCCGGAGGTGGGGACCGGCCCGTGCCCGTGCCCGTGCGTTTAGGCCGGTGGAGGGCGCGACGGGCTCGTTGGCGGGCGCGCGTGGGTCCCGGTGGTCGGATTCTTTCTGACCGATGCTTTTCCGAGTTGGACTCCGGAGGTGGGGACCGGGCTGGGCCGCGAGGGGTGACCCGGAGAGAGAGGCCCGGGCCCGGGTGCGGTCCCTCGTGGGCTCCGGTCGCCTGGGAGGTGCCTCCGTGCGAAAATGTTTCCAAGTCCC
This sequence comes from Pseudorca crassidens, assembly GCF_039906515.1. Lineage (NCBI taxonomy): Eukaryota > Metazoa > Chordata > Mammalia > Artiodactyla > Delphinidae > Pseudorca > Pseudorca crassidens. The sequence goes on from NW_027136324.1 coordinate 1,210,929, forward strand.
CCTGGGTCCGGGGACGCGGACGGGCCGGGACCTGCTCGCGCGGGTGGCCGGGGAGGGCGCACCCGGCCCTTTAGCGGGCCCACGTGGGTCCCGGTCGGCGGACGCGACTTTTTCTCACCCTCCCCCGCCCCCTCCTCCACCGCGAGTCCCGGCCGGGGTGGGGGTGGCGGTGGGGACCGGCCCGAGTCGTACTGGGTGGCCCGGATAGGGCGGCCTGGGCCCGGGCGCGGTCCCTCGTGGGCCCCGCTCGTCAGAGGCGGCAGAGTGGGATAGTTCCTTTTCTGTAACCAAGTCTTCGCCCGGGGACTCGGAGGGACGGCGGTACGGTACCTGCTCGCGCGGGCGATCCGGGGAGGGCGACCCCGGCCCGCTCGCTGCCTCTGCCACGTTTTCCCGCCCCGCCCCGCTCCACTCTGCCGCCCCCCCGCTCCTCGGGTCGACCAGATGGCCCCGAGAGAGCTCCGGGGCTGCTGTGGATGGGGAAGTGTTGGGGAGAGGTAGCCGGGCCGAGGTCCCGGGGAGCCCCCCCGAGGTTCGTGGATGGGCCCCGCTGCCGGGCGCCGTGATTTTTTTCGCCTGAAATGGGCCTTTTTTACCACCAGATAGGTGCTGACACGGTCTCCTCTGGCATCTCTCGCTGGGGGTTCTGGGACTCTGGACGCGCGCAGAGCGCTGGGCTTTGGACCGCCGTCCGGCGCCCGAACCGGCCCTTGCCACTTGAGCCGCCCGCTTGGGCCTGCGCGCCGGCTCTCGTGTGTGCGCCCGGCTGACCCGACCCGCGGTGCCGCCTCCGGTCTCTGGCTCACCCGAGGGCGGCGGGGCGAGGTGGTGCGTGGGTCTTCTACCCCGTGTGACTCCCCTTCCCCGCCGCAGGCACCCGGTGGTGGCTGAGACGACCCCAACCCGCAGGCTCCGTGCCACGTGTCAGGCGTTCTCCTCGCGGGGTCGTCGGCCACTGTTGCCCGAGAAGGCAAGAGGGAGAGAAGGGGGGGGCTGGGTGCCGGCTGAGGCTGAAGCAGGCTCCTCCGGTGAGGGTCCTCGCCGTGCCCCTCCTCCCTCGGGGCCCTCGTGGCCCCTGGCTCTCTGGATTGACTGATCGATGTGGTGATGTCGCGCTCTCCTGGGCCGGGCCTTCAGTCGCGCCAGACGAGGGACGGACGTTCTTGGCGAACGGGACCGCTCTTCTCGTTCTGTCCGCGGGCCCCTCGCCTCTCTTGTCACGCCCTGCCGGCCTGCCGAGGGGTGTGTGGGAGGCAGGGGTGGTGGTCTCCGGCCCTGACCTGCGGTCTCCCGCCTCCTGCCTCATGGCGTGGGCGGGGCCGTGGTCCTCGGACGCAGCAGACGCTCTCGCTTCGCCTCCTTGGCGTGTGCCTCGCGGGCGGTCCTCCCCGCGTCGGTGGGGGCCGTCCCGCCGCTGCGCCGCGCGCCCGCTGCCGGCGCGTGAGCGTGACTTGCTCGGTCCTCTGTGGTGCCCCTGGAGCGCTCCAGGTCGTCCCTCAGGCGCGCGAGGCCGAGCGGTGGTGTCGTTCCCTTTTCCCAGCGTGCTCCTCGGGGTCTCCGCCGCGGTGGTGT
>NW_027136324.1:1217500-1220000 GCF_039906515.1 Pseudorca crassidens
CCGGTCACGCCCAACCCCGTTCGCGACCGCCCCACACCCCGCGCGGAGCCTCCGGTGCGTCTCGGGGTGGGTGGCGCGGCGGTGGCGTGGCGGTGGCGGCTCCCCCTGGGGGGGCCGCCCGCCCGCCCGCCTGCCCGCCCGTCGCCTTCCCGCCGCCGGCCCTGGGCCGGTTCCCCGCCGGTCGGTCGTCGGTCCTCCGCTCCGTGCCCTCCGCCCCCTCGGCGGGCGCCTCTTTACCTGTGTCCCGAGCCCCGGGACCTCGCCTCCCTCCGTCGTCCGTCCGGCTCTCTCTCGCTCTCTCTCTCTCTTTCGCGCCCTCCCTCCCCGTGCGCCCCCTGCCCGCGCTCGCCACCCGCTTCCCGTCGAAGCTCCCCTTACGCCCTCGGTGGCGACAAGGGGTGCCCCGGGAACGCGGGCGCGGGCCGGGCTAGGGCCACGGGGGCCGGGGGTTTGGGGTTCAGGAGCAGAGAGGGCCGCGTCCGGGCGCGAGCGTGGGGAAGGTCTCCGCCCGGTTTCGGGGACACGGGTGTGGGGGCGTCGTCGGGCGGTGGCCGTGGTGTCTCGTGTGGCGGTCGGCCCGGATCCCCGGCCGGGGTCCCGCGTCACGGGCCGGTAGCGCCGAGGCCCCCGCGTGTTGCGGGCGGCCGCGGGCGGAGAAGCGTGTCGGTCGGTGTCGGGGCGGCGGTGAGCGTGGGGGCGCCCCGCGCCCAGCCCCACCCCCCACGCCTCGCCCGCCTCCCCCCTCTCCAGGTACCTAGCGCGTCCCGGCGCGGAGGTTTAAAGACCCATGGGGGGTCGCCCGTCCGCCTTGGGGTCGGGGCGGTCGGGCCCGCGGGGAGTCGGGAGGCCCCTCCCTTCTCCCCCAGGCTCCGCTTCACCCCCCCCACCGGCACCTCACCGCACACGGGGCCGGGGCGCCGCGCTGCCGCGGCGCCGCCGGTCCACCCCGCCGCGGCCGTCGGGAGGGGGCTACCCGGCGGCCGTGGTGCGGGCCGGGGCCGTGCGCCGCGCGCCTGCGCGCCCCGCGTCCCCTGTGTGTGTGTGTTGCGCGCACGGTCGGGTTGGGGGGGGCAGGTGGGAACCCCCCGGGCGCCTGTGGGGTGTCCGAGCCCGCCCCGCCCGCGGGGTCGGTGCCGGGCGCCCCGTGGTGAAACCCTCCGGCCCCCTCCGGTCTGCTTGTTTTCTGTCTGACTTGGCCGGCCAGAGGCAGCCCCTCCGGGGGAAGGTGCCGTGCCACCGGCGGGGACCCCCCCCGCCGAAACCCAGAGAAACCAAAACTCGTACGACTCTTAGCGGTGGATCACTCGGCTCGTGCGTCGATGAAGAACGCAGCTAGCTGCGAGAATTAATGTGAATTGCAGGACACATTGATCATCGACACTTCGAACGCACTTGCGGCCCCGGGTTCCTCCCGGGGCTACGCCTGTCTGAGCGTCGCTTGACGATCAATCGCCCCCCCCGGGGTGTGCGTGCGTGCGCGCGCGCGCGCGCGCGCCTTCCCGGGGGTGGCGCGGCTGGGGGTTTGCTCGCAGGGCCGCCGGGGCCCTCCGTCCCCCTAAGTGCAGACGCGGCGCCCCCCGTCCACGGGGGCGCGCTGCCCGCGAGCGGGAAGAGAAGGGGAGAGAGAGAGAGCTCGCGACGAGGCCCTGGCCGCGTGGCCTCCGCGGTCGGTCCCCCTTCGGGAAGCGCCCTCGCGCCGCAAGCGGTCTCTGGGCGCTACCCCCGGGGTGTCGGTGGGCGGGGACGGTCCCGCGCCCTCGCGGCCGGGGCCGGCGGTGGTGGTTGGGCCGCGTCCGTTCCGCCGTCGTACGCCGCCCGCCCCCGGCGGCGTCCCGGCGAGGTCCGGCCCGCCTCCTCCGCGGGGCCCCGACCCGCGCGTCCGGGATCCGTGCCCGCCCCCGCCGCCTCGCCTCGCCGTGTCGGGGCGGGCGTCTCGGGCCGAGGCCGAGTCGTGCGTGCGCGGCCGCGCCCCGGGGATGCGTGCCCCGGCGGCGACCCGCGGGACGCCGCGGCGTCGCCTGCCGCCGCGCGCTTTCCCCCGGGCTGCGGCCGCGCCGCTCGGCGCTTCGTGCACGCTCCCCGAGCCGGCCGGCGGTGGGCGCCTGTCGGTGGTGGGCGGGGGCGCACGGCGTCGTCCGTCCGTCGCTCGTCGTGGCGGGGCCGTCTGGCGGCTGCGTGGAGGCTGTGTGGCGTCGGCGGCGTGAGGGGTGGAGAGGCGGAGAACGGAGACGGGGGGAGAGAGAGGGGAGAGCGAGAGAGGGTTGGGAGTCGGTCGGTTCGGTCGGTCGCGGAAGGAGGCGTGGGAGGAGGGCCCGGCGGTCGGGGGGCGACCGCCGGGTTTTCTCCCCACCGCCTTGCCTTCCGCGCCGCCCGCCGCCCTCTCCCGTCCGCTGCTCCCGCTCCTCCTCCTCCTCGTCCTCCTCGTCGTCCTCTCCCGTCCCCCCACCCCCACCCCCGTCGTCTGCCGTCCTCCCCTCCGTGACGGCGCCGGCTCTGCGGC
>NW_027136324.1:1227500-1245000 GCF_039906515.1 Pseudorca crassidens
TTCTTCTCATGGGACTGATGTTGATCTCCATAGCTCAGAAAACACGTGCGAACACTCAGAAGATACCCAAGCACTGTGTCCTTCCTTTACCTGGCTCCCTGTCGCTCACTCTCCGCCTCTGTCTCTGTCTCTGCCACTCGCTGTCTCTTTCTTTCTCCCGGTCTCTCTCTCTCTCTCTCTCTCTCTCTCTCTCTCTCTCTCTCTCTCTCTCTCTCGCTCTCGCTCTCGCTCTCGCTCTCGCTCTCTTGCTCTCTCTCTCTCTCTCTCTCTCTCTCTCGCTCTCTCCTCTCTCTCTCTCTCTCTCTCTCTCTCGCGCTCGCTCTCGCTCTCGCGCTCGCTCTCTCGCGCTCGCGCTCGCGCTCGCTCTCGCGCTCGCGCTCGCGCTCGCTCTCGCGCTCTCCCCCACCCCTGCTCTTCCTCCCCCACTTTATCCCTTTCTTCCCGCCTCCTCTCTTTCTTTCTCTCTGTCTCCCTCTCTGTCTCTCTGTCTCTCTTCTCTCTCTGTCTCTGTCTCTCTGTCTCTGTCTCTCTCCACCCCCCCCCGTCTCTCCCTCCCTGTCCCTCCCTGTCTCTCCCTCCCTGTCTCTCCCTCCCTGTCTCTCCCTCCCTCCCTCCCTCCCTCCCTCCCTCCCTCTCTCTTTTTCCTCTCTCTCCCTCTCCTGGCCTCTCCTCCACTTTCTCCCTTCCTCGTTTTCTGTCTCCCTCTCCCTCACCCATCCCCACTCCCCCCCATCCCCGGTCATGGGGCATCCTCATTTTCCATGAGAACTCATGGATTTGGAAGGGATGTTGGACTGATGTTCGCGTGCTACCGGATCCCACTCCCACAGGGATAGCTGCTGCACTGCCTTTGGCAGGCCATGGTGGGTGGGGGTGGTGTCTCTTCTTCTGTATCGGTAGAAATGATTTGAAGAGGAGGCAGGATGGGCATAGGTCCACTGCCTCACACCAAGGCCCTTTGGGAGCATTTCAGTGAATCGGGACAGAACATGTTTCTCCGTGCGGGGAGGGAACCGGAATAGGGCACCCCGAAATGGACCGCTTTGGCACACAGATGAGTTCGAATTGAAGGCGCTTCAGAAACGACGGGTGGGCGACGAGGACGCTCTGCCGCTCTGCCTCTCCCTCTTCTTCCTGACCTGAAAGGAGGACCAAGATCTTCCTCGAGAAGAAGCTCAAGCTCAGAGCCCGCCCTTTCGAGTGACTCCTGGCTTGGGCTTCTCCTGCGTGGGGGTCACGGTGCACGCGTTCCTCAGCCGTGGGTCGCTCTCTTCTCGAGCTGTCTTTTGGGGACAGGGGCCTCTCAGGCAAGAACTCAGAAGGATCGTCGAGGGAACGTCGTTTTTCCTCTCCCACGACTGATGAATGCAGACAGACACACAGGAATCTCGCCCCCCGCTTCCACCCCCGCCCCCCACCCCCCACCCCAAGTGAGAGGAGTCGCCGGACATCCTTGGGGTCACACACAGCCAGCCTCCGTGGCTCTTCTATGTTGCCAGGCTCCCTGGCCTTCACTGCCCCCGCACACCCCCCGTGAAGTTGCATCATCGTTCATAGTGTAAATGCTGTGAGAAGATAAGCTTTTCAAAATAAAATTCTCCCTGTCTTTCCTTCCCAAGAACACCATGAACACCTACTGTCATGTGCAGTGCTTATGGACCCACCTGGAGCAGAGGACCCTCTCCGACAGACACCCTCCCCACCCCACCCCACCCCACCCCACCCCACCCCCAGGAACTCACTTGCTCCGAGTCATCGAGGAGAGGGTGTCTGGTTCCGTGTCTTAAATGGGTGGGCCAATGACACGTCATCTCCTAGTAAGCCATCGGGTTCACCGGTTCGGGTTCGGGTTCGGTGGCATGAAGTACATTTACGTCCTCCTTGAGTTTGACTTTGAAAGTCTTGGGGCCCTGAGTAGGCCGCCCCCAAACGTGCCTCCGTGGCATAGAGAAGTTTTGGAATTAGACTGACAACACCACGAGAGGGACGCTCTGACTCTCTTTTACTTCTCCCCTCTGAAATCAGGAAGAAAATCTCTCACGTGAAAGGGGAGGGGGGCGGGAGGTGTAGACACCATGACGAACTGAACCGCCCTCATGTCTCATGAAATGTTCACGAATCATCTAAGTAGGACTGCTCCTAACGAATAGAGGGCATAGATGTTAACGAGATAAGAATGTTTAAGGGGAACTCTCCCCCCAATGATTGTTTTCCATAGGCCGACTTCAAGACTTTCCAACATCTCTGGTCATCTCTAGGCTTAGAGGTTGGCTAAGTGCCATTGGCAGGGTGAAATCTCAGCGAGTGTCTACATCACCTCCACATAAGATAAAATACTGAAATGTTCATGGCTCCACAAGTCTAAGGGTCTCCCTGCTTTGGACCTCTTACGGAGGAGAGACTGAGCATGTTTGGTTCCATGCCTAGATAGATCTTGTGCTTTAGGGAAAGAGTGTACTCGGTAGGAGCCTAGACTTCTACAAAGTATTCCATGTTCACACTGTTCACTGTGGTTGGCTTCCTTACTTTCACTGACTGACTGAAGAAAGAAAAAAAAAAAAAAAAAAAAAACAGACAGTGTCCAAGGACGAGGCATTCCAAAGAAGGAACGGAACGTGTGTGGTCCAAGCTACCTGATGTCGCCATCCTCATGGTAGGAAGAGGACTTTTTTGGGGGAGTGGGGAGGCAAAGTAGAAGATATGCAGATAATGTTTGGGGGAAGGAGAAAGAGATTTTAGTCCTAAAGGTGGTCACTTCTCAATGGAAAAGAAAGAAAACGAGGGACAGGCTAAAAATGGGCACAGACGATTGGAAAAGGTGTGTGAAGAAAATGGTCTTTGGAAAGGAATCGGATCCGTGGTCAGGACTGACTGGATAAGATGAGGATGGATTCAAAGACAGAAATGAGTTTTCGTATCAACGTGAAACAAGTGCAAAAATAGAATTTAGTTGTCTCTCTATGTTAAAAGGACAAGGTTTGGGTTTGGGTTTAGGGTTTGGGTTTTTCTTTCATCAGTCTGCTCTGTCCATCATGAGAGATTAGATTAGATTAGGAAAGGTTTCTTCCTTTATCTTTAAGGAGAGAAGGAAGGAAAGAAAGAAAGAGAGAGAGAGAGAGAGAGAGAGAGAGAGAGAGAGAGAGAGGAAGGAAGGAAGGAAGGAAGGAAGGAAGAAAGGAAGGAGGGAAGGAAGGAAGGAAGGAAGGAAGGAAGGAAGGAAGGAAGGAAGGAAGGAAGGAAGGAAAGGAAGCAAGAAAGAAAAGCTTATGCCTTGTCAAAAGTCATCACTTATTTTCTAGGTTGCCGTTATCAGGTCTCGGAGGACTCACATCAGCTTAGTCCTCTCGAGATTCAAAGAACCAGGTGTGGCTCGGAACTGAAGAAGAAGCTTCTCTCTCTGCCTAGCAAGTCTCTCCTTGGGATGTCGGTGACCTGGCTAGCGAAGCACTGTTTCACAGTGACCTATATCCGATTAAGTGCTTTACAACCTTTTGGATATTTTGGACACACTTGCCCCCCGGTTGAAGGACAGGTGAAGTCCTTTGGACTTAGAACGCACTTTGAGTTAGGATGCAGGAGGAGAGGGCCCTCGAAATAGCCCAAAAATGTGTTCTCTCTCCTGAGAAACGAGAGAGATGAAACTGAGTACGTTTCTTGGAGAGCTTCGATGACACGGGAAGCGTCGTCAAAGAGGAAGGAACAACGTGAAGTCTACTTTGGCTTGTGTCTGTACACCGATGTGTTCTAACTGTTCCAGACATGATGGGATGTTTCTTCCTGGAAGTCTTCTCTGCCCTGGCATAAAGGGTTGTCTGTCGTCGTCAAAATGGAGGCTCACACGAAAGGGACGGAACCCAGTATCAGGGAGGTGTTCTAACCGACGTTCACGCCAAGGCAGCAACAACAGCCTGTTGAAAGGTGGTGGGGGTGGCGGGGCACACGTGGATCGAGTCCATTCTGTCCTGTCAACAGCCGGTCGGGGCTATGGCAGACGGGAGACGGCGGCCCGGCCGGTTGGTTACTCCCTGGCCAACCTCCCCCCTCCCCCACCCCCACACTCCACCTTGCATTCCTTCACCCACCCATGGTGCCTTGAAGATGACCCCAATTGTACATAGACATTGGCGGGAAGATTTCTACAGTCTACCGGCAACGTCTGACCTGTCATGCTTGTAACCCTGGGGGGGGGGGGGTGGGGTGGGAACTATTTTTCTCTCTGGAAAGAAAACCTCCTCTCTCTGGACCCTCTGAACCCCAGCCACTGGACTTCATTCCACTGCCACTTAGTAGGGGTCATCCAAACATTCTTGTGGCCGTAGGTATGTCTTCCGTGTGGGTTGAAGTCTTCCCTCACTCACTGCAAGCCTGATGTCCTCACCGTGGCACAGAGACTGTTAAAAAAACAAAATGTGTTTGCCACTTGGGGTCTACCTTCCACAGCCTCCCCTGTGATCAGATCACGGCACCCGCTTCGCTGGGCAAATCCTACAATCCTTCACAGAAGCTCTTGCAAACTTTTTGGAACCGTCACTCGTCCAGTCACGCTCGATCATCAGGCAAGGTCGGCAGAACCGATGGAAAGACTGGACTCCAAGTAGAACAAGGATGACTTACACGGGATTGAATGAACTGATGAACAGGATGATAATGTGTATGACTACTTGTGTAAAGTAGGACGGATTGGGGAAGCGGGGGATAACTTAGGGGGTTGGGATGACCATGTACACATGACTGTACATAAAATCGGTAATCAACAAGCAAGCGCCTCCTACTATATAGCACAGGAAACTCTACTCAATACTTTGTAATAAACCTATGAGAGAAAAGAATGTGAAAAAAAAAAAAACCCTACGTAAAATACCTTATATATATATATATATATATATATATATATATATATATATACACATATATATACATATACACACACACACACGTATGTAGGTATATGTATATACATGTATGTATGTATATATATGTATATGTATATATGGAGGGGGGGAGAGAGAGAGAGAGAGAGAGACAGAGAGAGACAGAGACAGAGGCAGAGACACTGAGACAGAGAGAGACAGAGAGAAAGAAGAGACAGAGAGACAGAGGGATTAGGACTGATTCTTAAATCTTTTGTTTTCCAGGTACAAGGAAAAACAAAAACAAACCAACAAAACCCAATTTTCTTTTTTCTTTTTTCTTTTTTTTTATTTTTAAAGATGGACCTCCATTTGGTAACTTATACCTCTGTCAGCAGGATGGAATCACTGATCTTTTTCTCCCTACCTTCCTTAATTCAGAAACTCTCAGTGAGGCTTCTTATTTCCTTGGCAACCGAGTTATTTGCATACGTTACTTGGAGGCCAAAATTATGTTTCCATAAAACGGGGATACTCACTTGTGGATATGAAGTTCTGGAGCTACTCGTTTCCCTTAGGGTGTTGTTCTTAACCTGAAAACTGGACTGCATCCCGAAGTTTTTTGAGTTCCCTCCAATATCTGGCTACGACTCTCCCCATGAACGTTTGCCATTTTCTCCCACCCTTTTGACTTGGCCTCACTGAGAACTAAAATGGCCCTTTGCCTGAAGCTCTGCAAACGGAAGCTAGAGAACTTGACGAAACGGCCACAACGGCTCCTATGGAAACAATCCTCGTGCCTGTTTCTTTGAGAGCCACTCCGAAATTTGAACCAAACACCCGACGACATCATCAGAGGTGTTGCAGACTTCTAAAGTTGCTTCGACCCTGACATCTAGAAATCTCCTTCACTCACTCACTCACTCACTCACTCACTCACACACACACACACACACACACACACACACACACACACACACACACACATCCCTACACACACGAGTCACCAGCTCAGCTTTAATATGTTCCAAGGAACTTTCAGAGGAGGGAACTCTTGGGCTCCAGAGTAGGCCGCCCCAAAATCTGCCTCCATGCTCTATTGATTATTTTGAATTCAAGTGACTTAAGAACCGGCCAGCACAAGAGGGACACACTGGCCCGCCTTTCTGTCCTCCTGCGGAGGAAGATCTCAAGTGAAGACATCTGCTTCCATGCATGTCCATGATTCTCAAATGGTGTAGTGGGGTTTCCTGGGTTAGGAAAAGGAGGGGACATCTTTTGCCTGGAAAAAAAGGCCTGTTTCTCACACAACCTCCTCCCATCCCTTACCTCTCTCCCTCCTTCCCTCCCTGCAGTTTGGAGGGGACAGCCTAAGGGTGGGGAAATTGGGGAAAGAAAAAAGACAAAGCCATTCATTAAAGAGAAGCTCGAGGCAAAGTCAAAGGCTCCGACTTGACCGGAGAGCTTTCTGCATTTGAATGGAGCGATTGAACGAGGCCCTGCCGAATGAATCGTCCGGACCTCCCCTCCCCTCCCCCGCTCCTGGCAAAGGTCAGTCCAGGGGACTTAGGAAGGAGCTCTGGAGAAGGAACGGGGGTGGGGGTGGGGGTGGGGGCGGGACCAACAGACAATAGCCGCTGCCTGCCTGCCTGCCTGCCTGCCTGCCGGGCTGAGGCCTGAGGCCTGAGGCCTGAGGCCTGAGGGTCACCACGCTGGCTCTTGCAACACAATCCCTTCCAGGAAACTGCTGTGATGACTGTTTGGCAGTGAAGGATCAACTCTGAACTCTCTTGGCCTATTTCTGCAAAAGGCCCGAGCCTCAGCTACGACAGATTCTCTGGGTTTCTTGGCACAGGGACTGACCCGCACCCTCCCGTCCTGTCAGATCCTCCTTTGTACACACGCCTCCACTCACTGGAAGGGTTCTTTGGCCTCGTCCAGAAAACGAACATACAAAAAGAAACCCACAAACAAGACTGAAATGATGTGTTGGTAGTTATGGGAAAGAAACCTGCTCCTCTCACACACCTGAGGGCAGGAAGCGAAGGCAGGTTCTCGGCCGGAGGGGGACGGGGTGAACCGAGGTCGGTCAGCGCCCCCCTCCCCCCGCTTCTCTCCCGGGTGACGTGGGCCCCCCTTCCCCGCCTCTCTCTGCGCCCCCCATCCCCACCCCGCCCTGGTTCTGATATTTCACTCGGGAAACTTCTCTAGGCCGGCCGAGATGCCAGCTTGCTGTCCTGCCGTTTCATGTCCATCTCTATCAGCCATGTCCAAAAGGCACGGGAAATCATGGACAGCAGATAGCGCACCCAGAGTGTGTGTGTGTGTGTGTGTGTGTGTGTGTGTGTGTGTGTGTGTGTGTGTGTGTGTGTGTGTTTTGCTGGGGTTTCTGTCTGCGTGTGTGTTTGCTTTTGGTTTGGCTTTTTTTTTTTTTTTCTTCGATAAACTCGCCCCATTTGGGAGTCGGGTGGAACACGGCGGGTGTCTCCTGGCCTGCCGCCCTAACAAACCCCAAAGAGACTCATTTTGGGGTCTCGGCCAGCCAGGTCCCCTTTCTTGGAATTCTGGTTTCATAAATCCGTCTCGTGTCCATGGAATTCTCAGGTCCAGCCATCGACCCTAAGGACGGGGAGGGAAGGTTTTGTCCCGGGGACATCTTCCTTCCTTGCCCGCCTCCTCGGGGTTCCGGACGCTTCGGTATGCTGACGTGCCGTGCCCTCCTCAGCTCCACCCCGACCCCCACCCCAACCCCCCAACCCCCCACCCCCCCGTTTTTGGGAACTCTGTGAACAGGGGTGGTGTTTTTCACAGCCAAACACACTCTCACCGTAAGACCCGGCCCTCGGAGGACTCCTTGCTATGAATGGACCCGAGGTGACGCGGGGAGTCGAACGGCTGAGGTCCACGCAGAAACCTGCACGCGGACCTTGACAGTGGCTGTTTTATTCCTCACTGCCAAGAACTCTCTCGGAGGTGACCGAGACATGTCTTTCAGGAGGTGAATGGACACGTACGTAGCCTGGGGACGAGCCGTAGGTAACATGCTTTCTCGGAAGAGAAAAACCATGGACGGGATGAACAGGTCAGCGGGGTGGTGGTGGATGGTGGATGAATAGGCGGAGGGCAGAGGACGTTTAAGGCAGGGAAACTCTCCAAAGTTAGGATCCTGATGGTATGAAAGCAAACGTTTTGCATAGGGCACTACCTGAGATGGGGTGAATCGAAGGGACCTACCTCTATGGGCCACCACCCCCTCCTCCCCACCATGAAAGCGCCCCAAGCAAGCCTGCTCTTTTTACCCCAGTTGAAGACCCTTGCTAAAGCCAGAAGGCAAAAAATGACCATGAGAAATCTGACCAGCCGTCGCTTGGGACAAGAGTGAGGCCAATGAATCCAGTGAAAAGTTGACAGAGGGGCCTGGGTCCCTCGGCTCGACCCCTTCACGGAGAAGCCAAAGCCTTTTACGCAGGGATGAGCTTTGACACACCTAGGTTTCTTCGGCCAGTGCGACGTTCATGAAACACGCTAAAGGAAAATGATCGATCGATGTGTTTGCCGTCTGCCTGAGCGCACGCGATACGAAATAGAAACCGGGGGAGGGGGTGTGTGCTGACGTTCGGGGTCTAATGGGAGAAACCTTGGAGGGTTTTTGCCCTTAGGGTGCCTTGGTCTGGGGTTGACTTGTGTGCGCTGAGAACGAGGGCCGTTATTGAAGACCCTGTGCAGATTTTGGACACCATGATCCATGGAACCCTGAAGTTTTGGAACCTAGAAATCTTTTGGTCTGCATTTGAGTTGGAAATCTTCTCCTTGACAGAAAGAAGCGCACAGGAGGAGGAGGAGGAGGAGGAGGAGGAGGAGGAGGAGGAGGAGGAGGAGGAGGAGGACGAGGACGAGGACGAGGAGGACGAGGAGGACGAGGAGGACGAGGACGAGGACGAGGACGAGGACGAGGAGGAGGACGACGAGGAGGAGGACGAGGACGGGGACGAGGTGGAGGAGGAGGACGAGGAGGACGAGGAGGACGAGGAGGGGAAATGGAACTGCATGATGAGCAGATCAGCTTTTCGATGTCAGCAAGGCACCCGCCGCCCAGTTCTCTGGGTGAACTGTCTTGATCTTGCACATCTCTACCGCCTCCGAAATGTGAACACAGCCTGCGATGGCCTGACTGAGACTAAGGCCAGTGGACTGGATGAGGTAGACCCTGAAACCAAAGGGAAGGAAAAAAAAAAAAGAAAGAAAGAAAAAACAGAAAAGCCAAAACGGAAACAAACAAACAAACAAAAAAACCCCAAAAAATAACAACGGGGGAGGGGAGGGGGAAGTGGTCTCTTTAAGAATACAAACCGGTGGAAGGGCTCCCTCACCCAAACACTAATTCGCCGTCTCCTTCGGGACCAACACGAATCTTAAAAGTCTTTCCCCACAGATAATAAAAAGCCTTAGCCATCGGAGGAAATAAACGTCACCTATTCCAACGGTTCTTTATAAATAAGCAAGAGAGCGAATTTTCGATTGCACTACCTGCTTCGTGGCTGACTAAAAGTTTTTAAATGAAAGCTATGAAATCTCTGGTCATGTCGATCTCTAGGTAGGTAGGTAGGTAGGTACGTACGTACGTACGTACGTACGCACGCATGAGACAGACCTACAGACATTTTGGAAAAGGACTGGGGAGTGGCCTAGGGCCAAACAGGCCTTGCCAGCTAAAGAACAGAGGCCCTGGGGGCCTGAGTCTCAGACACACACCCGCCCACCCACCCACACCCACCCACCCACCCACGTACACACGCGCGCGCGCACACACACACACACACACACACACACACACACACACACACACACACGAGGCTCTCGGGAGTAAAAGATTAACTTTACCTCTGTTGACACCACGACTATACCTAGTTGTCCCAAGACGAGGAGCTCCACTGTACATTTAACCCTTATCTGTTCCTGTGCTTTCTTGCAGAAAATTCTCATGTGCTTCTTTCCCCTCGTGGAAGCGCTTGCTATTCCCCATAGGTAGCCACCGTGCAACCAGCTGCTGCAGATCCGAGAATTTGGAGGATTCCTGGAAAGGATCGGTGATCCCGAGACAAACTCTCCCTTCCGTGATCAGAGCAACTCGGGGCGGTGTCTCTCCCCCCCAACCCCCCCCCGCCCCCCCCCACCGCCTTCTCCCTTGTGTACCAGCTATCTCTTTTAATAAAATAATAGTAATGATAATGATAATAATAATAATAAAATAAATTTAAAAAAAAGTTTTGCTTTGCTGACCTTAGAGTCTTGTGGAAGCGATCTTCGTTTCTATGGCACTGCTGTGCAAGAATCTGGGAAGGCCCTGGTAACAGGTATGTCTGTAGCTACCTTCTAGAGCTGGCCTGTTCCTACGTACGGATCCGAGTGCCACAATTAACTTGGGAAAGAGCTCTCTTGAAGGGCTTAGGAGGAAGCACTCCCGAATTATTCAGTCTACTAGAGAGGGACCCAAAGGGTTTTGCAAGTTCACGTGATCTAGGATGAACCCTCCGGCTGAGAATAGCCAGGGTCAACGTATGGGTTTTATGAAACTAGGCATGTCTTTGGGGTGATCGGCATTCGAGGTCATCCTTTTCTTCTATCTACGTCGACCCCAAATCCAATAAGTTCACGGGAGTGAACCAAGTTCGTCAGCAAGGAAAAGAACTTGGGGATGATGGCTGACACCGTCTAAAGTCTCAGGAAATGTTCACGGGTCATCTCGTCGTCATGGGATTTAGAACAAGTGATGTCGATAGCTCTAGGTGGAGGAACTCCTTAAGAAAGGTTATGTTTTTTGGTATGTCTACTTAAAAACAGTTTCTCCCAGACCTTTTGGGTCACTTTAGGAACTTTAGTGTTGGTGTAAGCGGAATGATGGGGAGGGAATTCGTGGAACGTCTAGATCGTTTCCAAAGATGACCTACGGAAACGTTCGTGGCTCAACAAGTCTCAGTGGACCTACGTCGGTCTCCTTATTACAGAAAGACTAAAGATGTTCCGATGTATGAGTCCACACCTCTAGCATCACTTTGGGGAAAAAACATTTTAAAAAAGTGATGCTGCGTGAAAATGTACGCTTCTAGGCGTGATGAAATGGAATCATCCATTTGCCGGTCCAGAAACACTGGTGTCACAGACCCCGTTCACCATGGCTTCCTAGTTCCTGTTCGTGACCGATTCAGGTTTCTAAGCGTTCCGAATTCTTATTGTCTTTTTTTTTCTTTTCCTCTCCATTCTTGTCTCAAAGAACTGTACGTTCCAAAAATATTTTTTTTTACCTACCAAATCATAGATTGTCTGTTTGTTCCAAAAACTTTTAGGTTGAGAGATTTTTTCTTTCTTTCTTTCTTTCTTTCTTTCTTTCTTTCTTTCTTTCTTTCTTTCTTTCTTTCTTTCTTTCTTTCTTTCTTTCTTTCTTTCTTCCTTCCTTTCTTTCTTTCTTTCTTTCTTTCTATCTATCTTTCTTTCTATCTTTCTTTTTCTTTCTTTCTTTCTTTCTTTCTTTCTTTCTTTCTTTCTTTCTTTCTTTCTTTCTTTCTTTTCTTTCTTTTCTCTCTCTCTCTTTCTCTTTCCCTCTTTCTCTCTTTCTTTCTTTCTTTCTCTCTCTCTTTCTTTCTGTCTTTCTCTCTCTTTCGCTCTTTCCCTCTCTCTTTCTCTCTATCTCTTTCTCTCTCTTTCGCTCTCTTTCTTTCGCTCGGTCTCTCTTTCTCTCTCTCTTCCTTTCTCTCTTTCACTCTTTCTCTCTCTCTTTTGCTCTTTCCCTTTCTCTTTCTCTCTCTCTCTCTTTCTCTCTCTCTCTTTCTTTCTCTTTCTCTCTCTCTTTCTCTCTCTCTTTCTTTCTCTCTTTCGCTCTTTCCCTCTCTTCCTCTCTCTTTCTTTCTCTTTCTCTTTCTCTCTCTCTCTCTTTTGCTCTCTCTTTCTCTCTCTCTCTTTCTCTCTCTCTTTCTCTCTCTTTCTTTCTCTCTCTCTCTCTTTCTTTCTGTTTCTTTCTCTCTCTTTCTTTCTCTCTCGCTCTCTTTCTTTCTCTCTCTTTCTTTCTCTCTTTCTCTCTCTTTTTCTTTCTTTCTTTCTCTCTCTCTTTCTTTCTCTCTGTCTCTGTCTCTCTCTCTCCCCCTCTGTCTCTCTGTCTCTCCCTCCCTCTCCCTCTCCCTCCCCTCTCCCTCTCCCACTCCCACTCCAACTCTCACTCTCACTCTCTCTGTCTCTCTCTCTCTCTCCCCTCTGTCTCTCTGTCCCTCCCTCTGCCTCTCCCTCTCCCTCCCCCTCTCCCTCTCCCTCTCCCACTCCCACTCCCACTCTCACTCCCACTCCCACTCCCACTCTCTCTCTCTTTCTTTCTTTCTTTCTTTCTTTCTTTCTTTCTTACTTTCTTCCTTCCTTCCTTCTTTCCTTTCCTTTCCTTTCCTTTCCTTTCCTTTCCTTTCGTTTCCTTTCCTTTCCTTTCGTTTCCTTTCCTTTCCTTTCGTTTCCTTTCCTTTCCTTTCCTTTCCTTTCCTTTTCTTTCCTTTCCTTTCCTTTTCTCTTCTCTTCTCTTCTCGTCTCTTCTTTTCTTTATTTTCCCTAACGAAAAGGTTCAGTTTGGGCCTCCAGTTCACTTTCCTCGCTGGGTTGCTTGTTTTCTGGAAGCTGAGTGGTGAGAGGCCTTGGTCTGTTTTGGATAGGCTCCCCTTACGGGATGTGCTTGGGCTTGTCCTAGGCCTTTATACGTCCACGTATACCTGTGCCACAAGCACACGCGATGCACGTACGTATACTATACGTGCACGCTTTTTCCTTTGTTTTGAAGGCCAGAGTAGTTGTACGGCTTGACTTCTTCGCTGGTATGGTTTGTCGTGGTCTCGGTGGGGCTACAGTCCGTTGTCGATACTTACCGCATTCCACACACACACACACACACACACACGCACACGCACACGCACACGCACACGCACACGCTCGCACTCGGGGTGTTGCATTGAGTAGATGTGCCCGAACTCAGTTTCTTTAGTGGATGGCTATGGACTCCACCCTCGCCCCCCCTCCGCCCCCCCACCCGCCCGCATTCCCCCGAGCCCCGCCTCCCCCATCCCCCACCCCCACGCCCACCCCCGCCCGTGGACTGTGGTCAGTCCATTTTGAAATCCATGTTTTCTCGTGACCGCGGGTGCGTTTTCCCCACCCACGCACCCATGTGTTGTCTTTGGACTTTGTCGCCGTCCGGGCAGAGATAGTTGTTTGTTTCCGCTTGTATGTGTGGGGTCGGAGGGTATCCTTCCTTTCCTTTCTAGGTTCTGGGCTTTGCGTGTCTGCTTCCGACAGACCTCCACCGTTCGAGAGAGGATGAATTCCTGCGTTGTTCTCTGAGTGCTTGCCTGGTTTCGGTTTGCCAGTCCCCGCCTTCCCTCCCTCCCTCCCTCCCTCCCTCCCTCCCTCCGTCCGGGCAGCCGGGGATCTTGCTCGTGACCCTCTGGGCACCCCGTGCCGGCCGCCCCGGGCCCCGCCGGCGTCTCCGTGGGATTTGCCCCCGCCGAGGAGTCGCGTGGGGAGCGCGTTTCCTTCGAGGCGGCCTCCCGGCGACGTCTTCCCAGCTTCCCCGGCCACCCCCCCCCCCCCCCGTCTGCTGCCGGGGTCGCGCCGTGTCGTGCCGTCCCGGGAGCTAGCTCCGAGACGGACGCCTCGGGGCCGCGCCAGACGCCCGCCGGCTCGCCCCGGCGGGCCGAGCTCGGGCGTTTGGGCGGCCCGGCGCTGCTGCATCCTCGGTGGCCGGCCGGCGACAGGGAACCCGGCCCGGGGACGTTGGAGCCGTTGTCGGGAGCCACCTGGCGGCCGCTTTTATATTGTCCCTTGTCTCTGGAGCTTCGGCGACCTTCGTGAGGGCTGTGACTCGGCCGCCGGGCCCGAGGCAGAGTTCCGGGAGCCGGGCGACGCTGGCGGTGACTGTCCCGGTGGGGCCCAGGCGTGGGCGCCTCCTGCTGTCGCTTGAGATTGGGCGTGCAGGCCTATGAGGGTGTGACTGTCGCCGCGCTCTCGAGCCGGTCTGTGGGGCCGCCTGGCCTGGTCGACCAGCATCCGGCCGCGGGGACCGACCCGGCCACCCGACCCTCCTTCCTTCCTTCCCTCCCTTCCCCCCCCCCCCACCGCCCGGTCCCCACAGCGCCCCGCTCCGGAGGTGGGGACCGGCCCGTGCCCGTGCCCGTGCGTTTAGGCCGGTGGAGGGCGCGACGGGCTCGTTGGCGGGCGCGCGTGGGTCCCGGTGGTCGGATTCTTTCTGACCGATGCTTTTCCGAGTTGGACTCCGGAGGTGGGGACCGGGCTGGGCCGCGAGGGGTGACCCGGAGAGAGAGGCCCGGGCCCGGGTGCGGTCCCTCGTGGGCTCCGGTCGCCTGGGAGGTGCCTCCGTGCGAAAATGTTTCCAAGTCCCCCTGGGTCCGGGGACGCGGACGGGCCGGGACCTGCTCGCGCGGGTGGCCGGGGAGGGCGCACCCGGCCCTTTAGCGGGCCCACGTGGGTCCCGGTCGGCGGACGCGACTTTTTCTCACCCTCCCCCGCCCCCTCCTCCACCGCGAGTCCCGGCCGGGGTGGGGGTGGCGGTGGGGACCGGCCCGAGTCGTACTGGGTGGCCCGGATAGGGCGGCCTGGGCCCGGGCGCGGTCCCTCGTGGGCCCCGCTCGTCAGAGGCGGCAGAGTGGGATAGTTCCTTTTCTGTAACCAAGTCTTCGCCCGGGGACTCGGAGGGACGGCGGTACGGTACCTGCTCGCGCGGGCGATCCGGGGAGGGCGACCCCGGCCCGCTCGCTGCCTCTGCCACGTTTTCCCGCCCCGCCCCGCTCCACTCTGCCGCCCCCCCGCTCCTCGGGTCGACCAGATGGCCCCGAGAGAGCTCCGGGGCTGCTGTGGATGGGGAAGTGTTGGGGAGAGGTAGCCGGGCCGAGGTCCCGGGGAGCCCCCCCGAGGTTCGTGGATGGGCCCCGCTGCCGGGCGCCGTGATTTTTTTCGCCTGAAATGGGCCTTTTTTACCACCAGATAGGTGCTGACACGGTCTCCTCTGGCATCTCTCGCTGGGGGTTCTGGGACTCTGGACGCGCGCAGAGCGCTGGGCTTTGGACCGCCGTCCGGCGCCCGAACCGGCCCTTGCCACTTGAGCCGCCCGCTTGGGCCTGCGCGCCGGCTCTCGTGTGTGCGCCCGGCTGACCCGACCCGCGGTGCCGCCTCCGGTCTCTGGCTCACCCGAGGGCGGCGGGGCGAGGTGGTGCGTGGGTCTTCTACCCCGTGTGACTCCCCTTCCCCGCCGCAGGCACCCGGTGGTGGCTGAGACGACCCCAACCCGCAGGCTCCGTGCCACGTGTCAGGCGTTCTCCTCGCGGGGTCGTCGGCCACTGTTGCCCGAGAAGGCAAGAGGGAGCGAAGGGGGGGGCTGGGTGCCGGCTGAGGCTGAAGCAGGCTCCTCCGGTGAGGGTCCTCGCCGTGCCCCTCCTCCCTCGGGGCCCTCGTGGCCCCTGGCTCTCTGGATTGACTGATCGATGTGGTGATGTCGCGCTCTCCTGGGCCGGGCCTTCAGTCGCGCCAGACGAGGGACGGACGTTCTTGGCGAACGGGACCGCTCTTCTCGTTCTGTCCGCGGGCCCCTCGCCTCTCTTGTCACGCCCTGCCGGCCTGCCGAGGGGTGTGTGGGAGGCAGGGGTGGTGGTCTCCGGCCCTGACCTGCGGTCTCCCGCCTCCTGCCTCATGGCGTGGGCGGGGCCGTGGTCCTCGGACGCAGCAGACGCTCTCGCTTCGCCTCCTTGGCGTGTGCCTCGCGGGCGGTCCTCCCCGCGTCGGTGGGGGCCGTCCCGCCGCTGCGCCGCGCGCCCGCTGCCGGCGCGTGAGCGTGACTTGCTCGGTCCTCTGTGGTGCCCCTGGAGCGCTCCAGGTCGTCCCTCAGGCGCGCGAGGCCGAGCGGTGGTGTCGTTCCCTTTTCCCAGCGTGCTCCTCGGGGTCTCCGCCGCGGTGGTGTGTCCCGTGAGTGGCTCTCTTGGGGGGGTCGAGACGGTAAAGGGCGCGGGGGCTTGCCTCTGTTTCTCTCCCTCGGTGGGGGACGGGGGCCTGCCACCTCGTCGCCATCGTCCTCCCACGGTGTGCCGTGGGGGGGACTGACTTCGTGGCCGGGCCGACGCCGCGTGTGCCGCCGCCCCCCACTTGCGTGTGTGTGGGGAGTCGCACACGGGCGTGGGTGCGATCGCGTTGGGCCGGGGCCTGTGAGAAGGGGGCGTCTGTCGCGCTTCTCGGGCGTGCTCCCCCCTTCCGGAGCCCGGTGGACGAGCCTGGGGGGCGGCAGAGGTTGTGCCCCCGAGGCTGTGGCCGCGAACGCTCCAGTGGGCCGTGTGCTTACCCATACCGCAGACCCCCCCCACCCCTCCCACGGCCAGTCGTGGACTTGGTGGCTCGTGGAGCGCCTCCGTGGGCCCGAAGGGCAGAGACGATGGGTGGGGGATGACGCACCCTCGGTGAGAAAGCCTTCTCTAGCGATCCGAGAGGGAGCCTTGGGGTACCGGACCCCCCAGCCGCTGCCCCTCCCAAGCGTGCAGTGGGCCACGGTGGCCACTGCCAGAGCCACGTGGGTGGCAGAGGCCCTCGCCCTCGCGGGGAGGGCTTGCGCCGGCCCCGCGGTGGGGCCGAGTGCCGCTCTTTGCCTACCGCGGCCCGCGCCTCCCCCCTCTGAGTCGGGGGAGGGTCCCGCCAGGCCGGCGTCCGGCGCGGGGCCGTGTGTGCGCGTGTGTGTGCGCGTGCGGTGACCCGCGCGGTGGCGAGCCCGAGGTGGGGTTCGGGGACGCACGGACGTCCCGACTCCCCAGTCCCGCAGCCGGGAGGAGCCCGTCGCGCCTGCCCTCGCCGCGAGTCGCGGCCGGGGGCGGTGTGTGGGCACGGTGCGGGTCGCCTCGCTCGGGAGCGTTTCCCTGGGGCGCGAGCCCCGGGGGTCGGACTCAGATGAAGGCGGATGTGGCGAGGACGGAGGAGGTTGAGTTTGGGCGGACGGGTCCCTCCGTGTCACGCGGGGGGAAACCGTCGCACACGGGCCCCGGCGGCGGGGCCGGGTCGTGGGAGACCCCCAGGGTGGCCGGGGCCGGCCGGCGTCCCAGGCGTCGTGGGACCGCCCTCGTGTGTGTGGCGGTGGGACCCCGCGCTTGTTTCCCTGGCGGGCCCGGTCGTGCCTCGGCCCTTCCTGTCCCTGGGCGGGCGCCCCTGCGCCCCTGCCCCGCGGCCCTCGCCGCTGTGTGTGTGCGTGCCGCCCCCTCCCCGTGGCCGCCGGCCCTCCCCGGCCCCCAGCCCTCCGTGCCCCTTTCCCCGTCTGGGATCGAGCCGGCCTCGCCCACGTGAGGGTGTCGCCCGCCCCGGCCGCCGCGGCGGGCGGCGTCCCCGGGTGGAGTGCTCACGGTCCCTGAGGCGGGGGAGTCGGGCGCGGCGGCGGAGGCGTGTGTGGCGGGGCACGTGGGGCGGCCGGTGTGCGCGCGGGAGAGTGTTGTTGTCGCGGGGCTGGCCGCGGCTCGTGGGTGTTTGGCGGTGGTGGGCGCGAGCCCCGCGAGGGGGGGCACCCTGGTGGGGGGCCGAGGAGGCCAGTCGGCGTCCTGGGTGCCGCGGGACCGCCCCTGCGCTGGAGGCCTCTGGCGGTG
>NW_027136324.1:1257500-1275000 GCF_039906515.1 Pseudorca crassidens
CCGCCCTGCTGCTCCCGATCCCGATCCCGATGCGGCCCGCTCACTCGACTGCCCGTTGTCGGGCGCCACCTGCCGGTCGGTCGCTTTTTATACGGGCCAAAGAGGTCGACCAGATGGCTGGGCCGGCCTAGGTGGGCGGGGCCAACCTCTGAGTGACGGAGGTATTCGAGTGGGAGCGAGGAGGGCAGGGGATTCTAGATCGTGGGCCGGAGGCCAGGGAGGGGGGCGAGGGATGGTAGCCACTCTAGTCTATTTTTGTTCTTTTCTAATGAACGCTTTTAAAATTGATTGATTGATTGATTGATTGATTGATTGATTCACTCACTCACTCACTCACTCACTCACTCACTCCATTCATTCATTCATTCATTCAATTCCGTGCAGTGGAAGGATGGAGACCTAACCTAACCACTAGACCGCCAGGGAAGCCCTTAGCCACGCTAGCCCTCATCCATGTTTTTCAGGATCATTGAGAATCATTCATCTGACGGGATGGACTGGAGAGATCTTGTCCACGCATACAGGAGAGATCCATTGGAGGTTCCAGAACTTGGGTCTCTTGGCAAGGGCGTATCATGTTTAACATGGAAAGGACTATGCCAACGGTGGTCTCAGAATGAATGGAGTGTGCAAAGAGGTAGAAAGAGAGGTTCCCGACTTGGGGGGGGGGTGCGGGGAGGGGGGAAAGCCCCAACCACGTCGCCTCGTCCTCCATCCATCCCGATCAGGGTCACGGGCAGAACACAAGGGGCGGCTTCCCTCACTGGGGGCCCCGAACTTAGAAAACTCTCATCTCTGCAAAAAGACAAGCAGTGCTGGCTGGGGCTGGCACATTCTCTTCTTCTCATGGGACTGATGTTGATCTCCATAGCTCAGAAAACACGTGCGAACACTCAGAAGATACCCAAGCACTGTGTCCTTCCTTTACCTGGCTCCCTGTCGCTCACTCTCCGCCTCTGTCTCTGTCTCTGCCACTCGCTGTCTCTTTCTTTCTCCCGGTCTCTCTCTCTCTCTCTCTCTCTCTCTCTCTCTCTCTCTCTCTCTCTCTCTCGCTCTCGCTCTCGCTCTCGCTCTCGCTCTCTTGCTCTCTCTCTCTCTCTCTCTCTCTCTCTCGCTCTCTCTCTCTCTCTCTCTCTCTCTCTCTCTCGCGCTCGCTCTCGCTCTCGCGCTCGCTCTCTCGCGCTCGCGCTCGCGCTCGCTCTCGCGCTCGCGCTCGCGCTCGCTCTCGCGCTCTCCCCCACCCCTGCTCTTCCTCCCCCACTTTATCCCTTTCTTCCCGCCTCCTCTCTTTCTTTCTCTCTGTCTCCCTCTCTGTCTCTCTGTCTCTCTTCTCTCTCTGTCTCTGTCTCTCTGTCTCTGTCTCTCTCCACCCCCCCCGTCTCTCCCTCCCTGTCCCTCCCTGTCTCTCCCTCCCTGTCTCTCCCTCCCTGTCTCTCCCTCCCTCCCTCCCTCCCTCCCTCCCTCCCTCTCTCTTTTTCCTCTCTCTCCCTCTCCTGGCCTCTCCTCCACTTTCTCCCTTCCTCGTTTTCTGTCTCCCTCTCCCTCACCCATCCCCACTCCCCCCCATCCCCGGTCATGGGGCATCCTCATTTTCCATGAGAACTCATGGATTTGGAAGGGATGTTGGACTGATGTTCGCGTGCTACCGGATCCCACTCCCACAGGGATAGCTGCTGCACTGCCTTTGGCAGGCCATGGTGGGTGGGGGTGGTGTCTCTTCTTCTGTATCGGTAGAAATGATTTGAAGAGGAGGCAGGATGGGCATAGGTCCACTGCCTCACACCAAGGCCCTTTGGGAGCATTTCAGTGAATCGGGACAGAACATGTTTCTCCGTGCGGGGAGGGAACCGGAATAGGGCACCCCGAAATGGACCGCTTTGGCACACAGATGAGTTCGAATTGAAGGCGCTTCAGAAACGACGGGTGGGCGACGAGGACGCTCTGCCGCTCTGCCTCTCCCTCTTCTTCCTGACCTGAAAGGAGGACCAAGATCTTCCTCGAGAAGAAGCTCAAGCTCAGAGCCCGCCCTTTCGAGTGACTCCTGGCTTGGGCTTCTCCTGCGTGGGGGTCACGGTGCACGCGTTCCTCAGCCGTGGGTCGCTCTCTTCTCGAGCTGTCTTTTGGGGACAGGGGCCTCTCAGGCAAGAACTCAGAAGGATCGTCGAGGGAACGTCGTTTTTCCTCTCCCACGACTGATGAATGCAGACAGACACACAGGAATCTCGCCCCCCGCTTCCACCCCCGCCCCCCACCCCCCACCCCAAGTGAGAGGAGTCGCCGGACATCCTTGGGGTCACACACAGCCAGCCTCCGTGGCTCTTCTATGTTGCCAGGCTCCCTGGCCTTCACTGCCCCCGCACACCCCCCGTGAAGTTGCATCATCGTTCATAGTGTAAATGCTGTGAGAAGATAAGCTTTTCAAAATAAAATTCTCCCTGTCTTTCCTTCCCAAGAACACCATGAACACCTACTGTCATGTGCAGTGCTTATGGACCCACCTGGAGCAGAGGACCCTCTCCGACAGACACCCTCCCCACCCCACCCCACCCCACCCCACCCCACCCCCAGGAACTCACTTGCTCCGAGTCATCGAGGAGAGGGTGTCTGGTTCCGTGTCTTAAATGGGTGGGCCAATGACACGTCATCTCCTAGTAAGCCATCGGGTTCACCGGTTCGGGTTCGGGTTCGGTGGCATGAAGTACATTTACGTCCTCCTTGAGTTTGACTTTGAAAGTCTTGGGGCCCTGAGTAGGCCGCCCCCAAACGTGCCTCCGTGGCATAGAGAAGTTTTGGAATTAGACTGACAACACCACGAGAGGGACGCTCTGACTCTCTTTTACTTCTCCCCTCTGAAATCAGGAAGAAAATCTCTCACGTGAAAGGGGAGGGGGGCGGGAGGTGTAGACACCATGACGAACTGAACCGCCCTCATGTCTCATGAAATGTTCACGAATCATCTAAGTAGGACTGCTCCTAACGAATAGAGGGCATAGATGTTAACGAGATAAGAATGTTTAAGGGGAACTCTCCCCCCAATGATTGTTTTCCATAGGCCGACTTCAAGACTTTCCAACATCTCTGGTCATCTCTAGGCTTAGAGGTTGGCTAAGTGCCATTGGCAGGGTGAAATCTCAGCGAGTGTCTACATCACCTCCACATAAGATAAAATACTGAAATGTTCATGGCTCCACAAGTCTAAGGGTCTCCCTGCTTTGGACCTCTTACGGAGGAGAGACTGAGCATGTTTGGTTCCATGCCTAGATAGATCTTGTGCTTTAGGGAAAGAGTGTACTCGGTAGGAGCCTAGACTTCTACAAAGTATTCCATGTTCACACTGTTCACTGTGGTTGGCTTCCTTACTTTCACTGACTGACTGAAGAAAGAAAAAAAAAAAAAAAAAAAAAACAGACAGTGTCCAAGGACGAGGCATTCCAAAGAAGGAACGGAACGTGTGTGGTCCAAGCTACCTGATGTCGCCATCCTCATGGTAGGAAGAGGACTTTTTTGGGGGAGTGGGGAGGCAAAGTAGAAGATATGCAGATAATGTTTGGGGGAAGGAGAAAGAGATTTTAGTCCTAAAGGTGGTCACTTCTCAATGGAAAAGAAAGAAAACGAGGGACAGGCTAAAAATGGGCACAGACGATTGGAAAAGGTGTGTGAAGAAAATGGTCTTTGGAAAGGAATCGGATCCGTGGTCAGGACTGACTGGATAAGATGAGGATGGATTCAAAGACAGAAATGAGTTTTCGTATCAACGTGAAACAAGTGCAAAAATAGAATTTAGTTGTCTCTCTATGTTAAAAGGACAAGGTTTGGGTTTGGGTTTAGGGTTTGGGTTTTTCTTTCATCAGTCTGCTCTGTCCATCATGAGAGATTAGATTAGATTAGGAAAGGTTTCTTCCTTTATCTTTAAGGAGAGAAGGAAGGAAAGAAAGAAAGAGAGAGAGAGAGAGAGAGAGAGAGAGAGAGAGAGAAGGAAGGAAGGAAGGAAGGAAGGAAGAAAGGAAGGAGGAAGGAAGGAAGGAAGGAAGGAAGGAAGGAAGGAAGGAAGGAAGGAAGGAAGGAAGGAAAAGGAAGCAAGAAAGAAAAGCTTATGCCTTGTCAAAAGTCATCACTTATTTTCTAGGTTGCCGTTATCAGGTCTCGGAGGACTCACATCAGCTTAGTCCTCTCGAGATTCAAAGAACCAGGTGTGGCTCGGAACTGAAGAAGAAGCTTCTCTCTCTGCCTAGCAAGTCTCTCCTTGGGATGTCGGTGACCTGGCTAGCGAAGCACTGTTTCACAGTGACCTATATCCGATTAAGTGCTTTACAACCTTTTGGATATTTTGGACACACTTGCCCCCCGGTTGAAGGACAGGTGAAGTCCTTTGGACTTAGAACGCACTTTGAGTTAGGATGCAGGAGGAGAGGGCCCTCGAAATAGCCCAAAAATGTGTTCTCTCTCCTGAGAAACGAGAGAGATGAAACTGAGTATGTTTCTTGGAGAGCTTCGATGACACGGGAAGCGTCGTCAAAGAGGAAGGAACAACGTGAAGTCTACTTTGGCTTGTGTCTGTACACCGATGTGTTCTAACTGTTCCAGACATGATGGGATGTTTCTTCCTGGAAGTCTTCTCTGCCCTGGCATAAAGGGTTGTCTGTCGTCGTCAAAATGGAGGCTCACACGAAAGGGACGGAACCCAGTATCAGGGAGGTGTTCTAACCGACGTTCACGCCAAGGCAGCAACAACAGCCTGTTGAAAGGTGGTGGGGGTGGCGGGGCACACGTGGATCGAGTCCATTCTGTCCTGTCAACAGCCGGTCGGGGCTATGGCAGACGGGAGACGGCGGCCCGGCCGGTTGGTTACTCCCTGGCCAACCTCCCCCCTCCCCCACCCCCACACTCCACCTTGCATTCCTTCACCCACCCATGGTGCCTTGAAGATGACCCCAATTGTACATAGACATTGGCGGGAAGATTTCTACAGTCTACCGGCAACGTCTGACCTGTCATGCTTGTAACCCTGGGGGGGGGGGGGTGGGGTGGGAACTATTTTTCTCTCTGGAAAGAAAACCTCCTCTCTCTGGACCCTCTGAACCCCAGCCACTGGACTTCATTCCACTGCCACTTAGTAGGGGTCATCCAAACATTCTTGTGGCCGTAGGTATGTCTTCCGTGTGGGTTGAAGTCTTCCCTCACTCACTGCAAGCCTGATGTCCTCACCGTGGCACAGAGACTGTTAAAAAAACAAAATGTGTTTGCCACTTGGGGTCTACCTTCCACAGCCTCCCCTGTGATCAGATCACGGCACCCGCTTCGCTGGGCAAATCCTACAATCCTTCACAGAAGCTCTTGCAAACTTTTTGGAACCGTCACTCGTCCAGTCACGCTCGATCATCAGGCAAGGTCGGCAGAACCGATGGAAAGACTGGACTCCAAGTAGAACAAGGATGACTTACACGGGATTGAATGAACTGATGAACAGGATGATAATGTGTATGACTACTTGTGTAAAGTAGGACGGATTGGGGAAGCGGGGGATAACTTAGGGGGTTGGGATGACCATGTACACATGACTGTACATAAAATCGGTAATCAACAAGCAAGCGCCTCCTACTATATAGCACAGGAAACTCTACTCAATACTTTGTAATAAACCTATGAGAGAAAAGAATGTGAAAAAAAAAAAAACCCTACGTAAAATACCTTTATATATATATATATATATATATATATATATATATATATATATATATATATATATACACATATATATACATATACACACACACACACGTATGTAGGTATATGTATATACATGTATGTATGTATATATATGTATATGTATATATGGAGGGGGGGAGAGAGAGAGAGAGAGAGAGACAGAGAGAGACAGAGACAGAGGCAGAGACACTGAGACAGAGAGAGACAGAGAGAAAGAAGAGACAGAGAGACAGAGGGATTAGGACTGATTCTTAAATCTTTTGTTTTCCAGGTACAAGGAAAAACAAAAACAAACCAACAAAACCCAATTTTCTTTTTTCTTTTTTCTTTTTTTTTATTTTTAAAGATGGACCTCCATTTGGTAACTTATACCTCTGTCAGCAGGATGGAATCACTGATCTTTTTCTCCCTACCTTCCTTAATTCAGAAACTCTCAGTGAGGCTTCTTATTTCCTTGGCAACCGAGTTATTTGCATACGTTACTTGGAGGCCAAAATTATGTTTCCATAAAACGGGGATACTCACTTGTGGATATGAAGTTCTGGAGCTACTCGTTTCCCTTAGGGTGTTGTTCTTAACCTGAAAACTGGACTGCATCCCGAAGTTTTTTGAGTTCCCTCCAATATCTGGCTACGACTCTCCCCATGAACGTTTGCCATTTTCTCCCACCCTTTTGACTTGGCCTCACTGAGAACTAAAATGGCCCTTTGCCTGAAGCTCTGCAAACGGAAGCTAGAGAACTTGACGAAACGGCCACAACGGCTCCTATGGAAACAATCCTCGTGCCTGTTTCTTTGAGAGCCACTCCGAAATTTGAACCAAACACCCGACGACATCATCAGAGGTGTTGCAGACTTCTAAAGTTGCTTCGACCCTGACATCTAGAAATCTCCTTCACTCACTCACTCACTCACTCACTCACTCACTCACACACACACACACACACACACACACACACACACACACACACACATCCCTACACACACGAGTCACCAGCTCAGCTTTAATATGTTCCAAGGAACTTTCAGAGGAGGGAACTCTTGGGCTCCAGAGTAGGCCGCCCCAAAATCTGCCTCCATGCTCTATTGATTATTTTGAATTCAAGTGACTTAAGAACCGGCCAGCACAAGAGGGACACACTGGCCCGCCTTTCTGTCCTCCTGCGGAGGAAGATCTCAAGTGAAGACATCTGCTTCCATGCATGTCCATGATTCTCAAATGGTGTAGTGGGGTTTCCTGGGTTAGGAAAAGGAGGGGACATCTTTTGCCTGGAAAAAAAGGCCTGTTTCTCACACAACCTCCTCCCATCCCTTACCTCTCTCCCTCCTTCCCTCCCTGCAGTTTGGAGGGGACAGCCTAAGGGTGGGGAAATTGGGGAAAGAAAAAAGACAAAGCCATTCATTAAAGAGAAGCTCGAGGCAAAGTCAAAGGCTCCGACTTGACCGGAGAGCTTTCTGCATTTGAATGGAGCGATTGAACGAGGCCCTGCCGAATGAATCGTCCGGACCTCCCCTCCCCTCCCCCGCTCCTGGCAAAGGTCAGTCCAGGGGACTTAGGAAGGAGCTCTGGAGAAGGAACGGGGGTGGGGGTGGGGGTGGGGGCGGGACCAACAGACAATAGCCGCTGCCTGCCTGCCTGCCTGCCTGCCTGCCGGGCTGAGGCCTGAGGCCTGAGGCCTGAGGCCTGAGGGTCACCACGCTGGCTCTTGCAACACAATCCCTTCCAGGAAACTGCTGTGATGACTGTTTGGCAGTGAAGGATCAACTCTGAACTCTCTTGGCCTATTTCTGCAAAAGGCCCGAGCCTCAGCTACGACAGATTCTCTGGGTTTCTTGGCACAGGGACTGACCCGCACCCTCCCGTCCTGTCAGATCCTCCTTTGTACACACGCCTCCACTCACTGGAAGGGTTCTTTGGCCTCGTCCAGAAAACGAACATACAAAAAGAAACCCACAAACAAGACTGAAATGATGTGTTGGTAGTTATGGGAAAGAAACCTGCTCCTCTCACACACCTGAGGGCAGGAAGCGAAGGCAGGTTCTCGGCCGGAGGGGGACGGGGTGAACCGAGGTCGGTCAGCGCCCCCCTCCCCCCGCTTCTCTCCCGGGTGACGTGGGCCCCCCTTCCCCGCCTCTCTCTGCGCCCCCCATCCCCACCCCGCCCTGGTTCTGATATTTCACTCGGGAAACTTCTCTAGGCCGGCCGAGATGCCAGCTTGCTGTCCTGCCGTGTTTCATGTCCATCTCTATCAGCCATGTCCAAAAGGCACGGGAAATCATGGACAGCAGATAGCGCACCCAGAGTTGTGTGTGTGTGTGTGTGTGTGTGTGTGTGTGTGTGTGTGTGTGTGTGTGTGTGTGTGTTTGCTGGGGTTTCTGTCTGCGTGTGTGTTTGCTTTTGGTTTGGCTTTTTTTTTTTTTTTCTTCGATAAACTCGCCCCATTTGGGAGTCGGGTGGAACACGGCGGGTGTCTCCTGGCCTGCCGCCCTAACAAACCCCAAAGAGACTCATTTTGGGGTCTCGGCCAGCCAGGTCCCCTTTCTTGGAATTCTGGTTTCATAAATCCGTCTCGTGTCCATGGAATTCTCAGGTCCAGCCATCGACCCTAAGGACGGGGAGGGAAGGTTTTGTCCCGGGGACATCTTCCTTCCTTGCCCGCCTCCTCGGGGTTCCGGACGCTTCGGTATGCTGACGTGCCGTGCCCTCCTCAGCTCCACCCCGACCCCCACCCCAACCCCCCAACCCCCCACCCCCCCGTTTTTGGGAACTCTGTGAACAGGGGTGGTGTTTTTCACAGCCAAACACACTCTCACCGTAAGACCCGGCCCTCGGAGGACTCCTTGCTATGAATGGACCCGAGGTGACGCGGGGAGTCGAACGGCTGAGGTCCACGCAGAAACCTGCACGCGGACCTTGACAGTGGCTGTTTTATTCCTCACTGCCAAGAACTCTCTCGGAGGTGACCGAGACATGTCTTTCAGGAGGTGAATGGACACGTACGTAGCCTGGGGACGAGCCGTAGGTAACATGCTTTCTCGGAAGAGAAAAACCATGGACGGGATGAACAGGTCAGCGGGGTGGTGGTGGATGGTGGATGAATAGGCGGAGGGCAGAGGACGTTTAAGGCAGGGAAACTCTCCAAAGTTAGGATCCTGATGGTATGAAAGCAAACGTTTTGCATAGGGCACTACCTGAGATGGGGTGAATCGAAGGGACCTACCTCTATGGGCCACCACCCCCTCCTCCCCACCATGAAAGCGCCCCAAGCAAGCCTGCTCTTTTTACCCCAGTTGAAGACCCTTGCTAAAGCCAGAAGGCAAAAAATGACCATGAGAAATCTGACCAGCCGTCGCTTGGGACAAGAGTGAGGCCAATGAATCCAGTGAAAAGTTGACAGAGGGGCCTGGGTCCCTCGGCTCGACCCCTTCACGGAGAAGCCAAAGCCTTTTACGCAGGGATGAGCTTTGACACACCTAGGTTTCTTCGGCCAGTGCGACGTTCATGAAACACGCTAAAGGAAAATGATCGATCGATGTGTTTGCCGTCTGCCTGAGCGCACGCGATACGAAATAGAAACCGGGGGAGGGGGTGTGTGCTGACGTTCGGGGTCTAATGGGAGAAACCTTGGAGGGTTTTTGCCCTTAGGGTGCCTTGGTCTGGGGTTGACTTGTGTGCGCTGAGAACGAGGGCCGTTATTGAAGACCCTGTGCAGATTTTGGACACCATGATCCATGGAACCCTGAAGTTTTGGAACCTAGAAATCTTTTGGTCTGCATTTGAGTTGGAAATCTTCTCCTTGACAGAAAGAAGCGCACAGGAGGAGGAGGAGGAGGAGGAGGAGGAGGAGGAGGAGGAGGAGGAGGAGGAGGAGGACGAGGACGAGGACGAGGAGGACGAGGAGGACGAGGAGGACGAGGACGAGGACGAGGACGAGGACGAGGAGGAGGACGACGAGGAGGAGGACGAGGACGGGGACGAGGTGGAGGAGGAGGACGAGGAGGACGAGGAGGACGAGGAGGGGAAATGGAACTGCATGATGAGCAGATCAGCTTTTCGATGTCAGCAAGGCACCCGCCGCCCAGTTCTCTGGGTGAACTGTCTTGATCTTGCACATCTCTACCGCCTCCGAAATGTGAACACAGCCTGCGATGGCCTGACTGAGACTAAGGCCAGTGGACTGGATGAGGTAGACCCTGAAACCAAAGGGAAGGAAAAAAAAAAAAGAAAGAAAGAAAAAACAGAAAAGCCAAAACGGAAACAAACAAACAAACAAAAAAACCCCAAAAAATAACAACGGGGGAGGGGAGGGGGAAGTGGTCTCTTTAAGAATACAAACCGGTGGAAGGGCTCCCTCACCCAAACACTAATTCGCCGTCTCCTTCGGGACCAACACGAATCTTAAAAGTCTTTCCCCACAGATAATAAAAAGCCTTAGCCATCGGAGGAAATAAACGTCACCTATTCCAACGGTTCTTTATAAATAAGCAAGAGAGCGAATTTTCGATTGCACTACCTGCTTCGTGGCTGACTAAAAGTTTTTAAATGAAAGCTATGAAATCTCTGGTCATGTCGATCTCTAGGTAGGTAGGTAGGTAGGTACGTACGTACGTACGTACGTACGCACGCATGAGACAGACCTACAGACATTTTGGAAAAGGACTGGGGAGTGGCCTAGGGCCAAACAGGCCTTGCCAGCTAAAGAACAGAGGCCCTGGGGGCCTGAGTCTCAGACACACACCCGCCCACCCACCCACACCCACCCACCCACCCACGTACACACGCGCGCGCGCACACACACACACACACACACACACACACACACACACACACACACACGAGGCTCTCGGGAGTAAAAGATTAACTTTACCTCTGTTGACACCACGACTATACCTAGTTGTCCCAAGACGAGGAGCTCCACTGTACATTTAACCCTTATCTGTTCCTGTGCTTTCTTGCAGAAAATTCTCATGTGCTTCTTTCCCCTCGTGGAAGCGCTTGCTATTCCCCATAGGTAGCCACCGTGCAACCAGCTGCTGCAGATCCGAGAATTTGGAGGATTCCTGGAAAGGATCGGTGATCCCGAGACAAACTCTCCCTTCCGTGATCAGAGCAACTCGGGGCGGTGTCTCTCCCCCCCAACCCCCCCCCGCCCCCCCCCACCGCCTTCTCCCTTGTGTACCAGCTATCTCTTTTAATAAAATAATAGTAATGATAATGATAATAATAATAATAAAATAAATTTAAAAAAAAGTTTTGCTTTGCTGACCTTAGAGTCTTGTGGAAGCGATCTTCGTTTCTATGGCACTGCTGTGCAAGAATCTGGGAAGGCCCTGGTAACAGGTATGTCTGTAGCTACCTTCTAGAGCTGGCCTGTTCCTACGTACGGATCCGAGTGCCACAATTAACTTGGGAAAGAGCTCTCTTGAAGGGCTTAGGAGGAAGCACTCCCGAATTATTCAGTCTACTAGAGAGGGACCCAAAGGGTTTTGCAAGTTCACGTGATCTAGGATGAACCCTCCGGCTGAGAATAGCCAGGGTCAACGTATGGGTTTTATGAAACTAGGCATGTCTTTGGGGTGATCGGCATTCGAGGTCATCCTTTTCTTCTATCTACGTCGACCCCAAATCCAATAAGTTCACGGGAGTGAACCAAGTTCGTCAGCAAGGAAAAGAACTTGGGGATGATGGCTGACACCGTCTAAAGTCTCAGGAAATGTTCACGGGTCATCTCGTCGTCATGGGATTTAGAACAAGTGATGTCGATAGCTCTAGGTGGAGGAACTCCTTAAGAAAGGTTATGTTTTTTGGTATGTCTACTTAAAAACAGTTTCTCCCAGACCTTTTGGGTCACTTTAGGAACTTTAGTGTTGGTGTAAGCGGAATGATGGGGAGGGAATTCGTGGAACGTCTAGATCGTTTCCAAAGATGACCTACGGAAACGTTCGTGGCTCAACAAGTCTCAGTGGACCTACGTCGGTCTCCTTATTACAGAAAGACTAAAGATGTTCCGATGTATGAGTCCACACCTCTAGCATCACTTTGGGGAAAAAACATTTTAAAAAAGTGATGCTGCGTGAAAATGTACGCTTCTAGGCGTGATGAAATGGAATCATCCATTTGCCGGTCCAGAAACACTGGTGTCACAGACCCCGTTCACCATGGCTTCCTAGTTCCTGTTCGTGACCGATTCAGGTTTCTAAGCGTTCCGAATTCTTATTGTCTTTTTTTTTTCTTTTCCTCTCCATTCTTGTCTCAAAGAACTGTACGTTCCAAAAATATTTTTTTTTACCTACCAAATCATAGATTGTCTGTTTGTTCCAAAAACTTTTAGGTTGAGAGATTTTTTCTTTCTTTCTTTCTTTCTTTCTTTCTTTCTTTCTTTCTTTCTTTCTTTCTTTCTTTCTTTCTTTCTTTCTTTCTTTCTTTCTTCCTTCCTTTCTTTCTTTCTTTCTTTCTTTCTATCTATCTTTCTTTCTATCTTTCTTTTTCTTTCTTTCTTTCTTTCTTTCTTTCTTTCTTTCTTTCTTTCTTTCTTTCTTTTCTTTCTTTTCTCTCTCTCTCTTTCTCTTTCCCTCTTTCTCTCTTTCTTTCTTTCTTTCTCTCTCTCTTTCTTTCTGTCTTTCTCTCTCTTTCGCTCTTTCCCTCTCTCTTTCTCTCTATCTCTTTCTCTCTCTTTCGCTCTCTTTCTTTCGCTCGGTCTCTCTTTCTCTCTCTCTTCCTTTCTCTCTTTCACTCTTTCTCTCTCTCTTTTGCTCTTTCCCTTTCTCTTTCTCTCTCTCTCTCTTTCTCTCTCTCTCTTTCTTTCTCTTTCTCTCTCTCTTTCTCTCTCTCTTTCTTTCTCTCTTTCGCTCTTTCCCTCTCTTCCTCTCTCTTTCTTTCTCTTTCTCTTTCTCTCTCTCTCTCTTTTGCTCTCTCTTTCTCTCTCTCTCTTTCTCTCTCTCTTTCTCTCTCTTTCTTTCTCTCTCTCTCTTTCTTTCTGTTTCTTTCTCTCTCTTTCTTTCTCTCTCGCTCTCTTTCTTTCTCTCTCTTTCTTTCTCTCTTTCTCTCTCTTTTTCTTTCTTTCTTTCTCTCTCTCTTTCTTTCTCTCTGTCTCTGTCTCTCTCTCTCCCCCTCTGTCTCTCTGTCTCTCCCTCCCTCTCCCTCTCCCTCCCCTCTCCCTCTCCCACTCCCACTCCAACTCTCACTCTCACTCTCTCTGTCTCTCTCTCTCTCTCCCCTCTGTCTCTCTGTCCCTCCCTCTGCCTCTCCCTCTCCCTCCCCCTCTCCCTCTCCCTCTCCCACTCCCACTCCCACTCTCACTCCCACTCCCACTCCCACTCTCTCTCTCTTTCTTTCTTTCTTTCTTTCTTTCTTTCTTTCTTACTTTCTTCCTTCCTTCCTTCTTTCCTTTCCTTTCCTTTCCTTTCCTTTCCTTTCCTTTCGTTTCCTTTCCTTTCCTTTCGTTTCCTTTCCTTTCCTTTCGTTTCCTTTCCTTTCCTTTCCTTTCCTTTCCTTTTCTTTCCTTTCCTTTCCTTTTCTCTTCTCTTCTCTTCTCGTCTCTTCTTTTCTTTATTTTCCCTAACGAAAAGGTTCAGTTTGGGCCTCCAGTTCACTTTCCTCGCTGGGTTGCTTGTTTTCTGGAAGCTGAGTGGTGAGAGGCCTTGGTCTGTTTTGGATAGGCTCCCCTTACGGGATGTGCTTGGGCTTGTCCTAGGCCTTTATACGTCCACGTATACCTGTGCCACAAGCACACGCGATGCACGTACGTATACTATACGTGCACGCTTTTTCCTTTGTTTTGAAGGCCAGAGTAGTTGTACGGCTTGACTTCTTCGCTGGTATGGTTTGTCGTGGTCTCGGTGGGGCTACAGTCCGTTGTCGATACTTACCGCATTCCACACACACACACACACACACACACGCACACGCACACGCACACGCACACGCACACGCTCGCACTCGGGGTGTTGCATTGAGTAGATGTGCCCGAACTCAGTTTCTTTAGTGGATGGCTATGGACTCCACCCTCGCCCCCCCTCCGCCCCCCCACCCGCCCGCATTCCCCCGAGCCCCGCCTCCCCCATCCCCCACCCCCACGCCCACCCCCGCCCGTGGACTGTGGTCAGTCCATTTTGAAATCCATGTTTTCTCGTGACCGCGGGTGCGTTTTCCCCACCCACGCACCCATGTGTTGTCTTTGGACTTTGTCGCCGTCCGGGCAGAGATAGTTGTTTGTTTCCGCTTGTATGTGTGGGGTCGGAGGGTATCCTTCCTTTCCTTTCTAGGTTCTGGGCTTTGCGTGTCTGCTTCCGACAGACCTCCACCGTTCGAGAGAGGATGAATTCCTGCGTTGTTCTCTGAGTGCTTGCCTGGTTTCGGTTTGCCAGTCCCCGCCTTCCCTCCCTCCCTCCCTCCCTCCCTCCCTCCCTCCGTCCGGGCAGCCGGGGATCTTGCTCGTGACCCTCTGGGCACCCCGTGCCGGCCGCCCCGGGCCCCGCCGGCGTCTCCGTGGGATTTGCCCCCGCCGAGGAGTCGCGTGGGGAGCGCGTTTCCTTCGAGGCGGCCTCCCGGCGACGTCTTCCCAGCTTCCCCGGCCACCCCCCCCCCCCCCCGTCTGCTGCCGGGGTCGCGCCGTGTCGTGCCGTCCCGGGAGCTAGCTCCGAGACGGACGCCTCGGGGCCGCGCCAGACGCCCGCCGGCTCGCCCCGGCGGGCCGAGCTCGGGCGTTTGGGCGGCCCGGCGCTGCTGCATCCTCGGTGGCCGGCCGGCGACAGGGAACCCGGCCCGGGGACGTTGGAGCCGTTGTCGGGAGCCACCTGGCGGCCGCTTTTATATTGTCCCTTGTCTCTGGAGCTTCGGCGACCTTCGTGAGGGCTGTGACTCGGCCGCCGGGCCCGAGGCAGAGTTCCGGGAGCCGGGCGACGCTGGCGGTGACTGTCCCGGTGGGGCCCAGGCGTGGGCGCCTCCTGCTGTCGCTTGAGATTGGGCGTGCAGGCCTATGAGGGTGTGACTGTCGCCGCGCTCTCGAGCCGGTCTGTGGGGCCGCCTGGCCTGGTCGACCAGCATCCGGCCGCGGGGACCGACCCGGCCACCCGACCCTCCTTCCTTCCTTCCCTCCCTTCCCCCCCCCCCCACCGCCCGGTCCCCACAGCGCCCCGCTCCGGAGGTGGGGACCGGCCCGTGCCCGTGCCCGTGCGTTTAGGCCGGTGGAGGGCGCGACGGGCTCGTTGGCGGGCGCGCGTGGGTCCCGGTGGTCGGATTCTTTCTGACCGATGCTTTTCCGAATCGGACTCCGGAGGTGGGGACCGGGCTGGGCCGCGAGGGGTGACCCGGAGAGAGAGGCCCGGGCCCGGGTGCGGTCCCTCGTGGGCTCCGGTCGCCTGGGAGGTGCCTCCGTGCGAAAATGTTTCCAAGTCCCCCTGGGTCCGGGGACGCGGACGGGCCGGGACCTGCTCGCGCGGGTGGCCGGGGAGGGCGCACCCGGCCCTTTAGCGGGCCCACGTGGGTCCCGGTCGGCGGACGCGACTTTTTCTCACCCTCCCCCGCCCCCTCCTCCACCGCGAGTCCCGGCCGGGGTGGGGGTGGCGGTGGGGACCGGCCCGAGTCGTACTGGGTGGCCCGGATAGGGCGGCCTGGGCCCGGGCGCGGTCCCTCGTGGGCCCCGCTCGTCAGAGGCGGCAGAGTGGGATAGTTCCTTTTCTGTAACCAAGTCTTCGCCCGGGGACTCGGAGGGACGGCGGTACGGTACCTGCTCGCGCGGGCGATCCGGGGAGGGCGACCCCGGCCCGCTCGCTGCCTCTGCCACGTTTTCCCGCCCCGCCCCGCTCCACTCTGCCGCCCCCCCGCTCCTCGGGTCGACCAGATGGCCCCGAGAGAGCTCCGGGGCTGCTGTGGATGGGGAAGTGTTGGGGAGAGGTAGCCGGGCCGAGGTCCCGGGGAGCCCCCCCGAGGTTCGTGGATGGGCCCCGCTGCCGGGCGCCGTGATTTTTTTCGCCTGAAATGGGCCTTTTTTACCACCAGATAGGTGCTGACACGGTCTCCTCTGGCATCTCTCGCTGGGGGTTCTGGGACTCTGGACGCGCGCAGAGCGCTGGGCTTTGGACCGCCGTCCGGCGCCCGAACCGGCCCTTGCCACTTGAGCCGCCCGCTTGGGCCTGCGCGCCGGCTCTCGTGTGTGCGCCCGGCTGACCCGACCCGCGGTGCCGCCTCCGGTCTCTGGCTCACCCGAGGGCGGCGGGGCGAGGTGGTGCGTGGGTCTTCTACCCCGTGTGACTCCCCTTCCCCGCCGCAGGCACCCGGTGGTGGCTGAGACGACCCCAACCCGCAGGCTCCGTGCCACGTGTCAGGCGTTCTCCTCGCGGGGTCGTCGGCCACTGTTGCCCGAGAAGGCAAGAGGGAGCGAAGGGGGGGGCTGGGTGCCGGCTGAGGCTGAAGCAGGCTCCTCCGGTGAGGGTCCTCGCCGTGCCCCTCCTCCCTCGGGGCCCTCGTGGCCCCTGGCTCTCTGGATTGACTGATCGATGTGGTGATGTCGCGCTCTCCTGGGCCGGGCCTTCAGTCGCGCCAGACGAGGGACGGACGTTCTTGGCGAACGGGACCGCTCTTCTCGTTCTGTCCGCGGGCCCCTCGCCTCTCTTGTCACGCCCTGCCGGCCTGCCGAGGGGTGTGTGGGAGGCAGGGGTGGTGGTCTCCGGCCCTGACCTGCGGTCTCCCGCCTCCTGCCTCATGGCGTGGGCGGGGCCGTGGTCCTCGGACGCAGCAGACGCTCTCGCTTCGCCTCCTTGGCGTGTGCCTCGCGGGCGGTCCTCCCCGCGTCGGTGGGGGCCGTCCCGCCGCTGCGCCGCGCGCCCGCTGCCGGCGCGTGAGCGTGACTTGCTCGGTCCTCTGTGGTGCCCCTGGAGCGCTCCAGGTCGTCCCTCAGGCGCGCGAGGCCGAGCGGTGGTGTCGTTCCCTTTTCCCAGCGTGCTCCTCGGGGTCTCCGCCGCGGTGGTGTGTCCCGTGAGTGGCTCTCTTGGGGGGGTCGAGACGGTAAAGGGCGCGGGGGCTTGCCTCTGTTTCTCTCCCTCGGTGGGGGACGGGGGCCTGCCACCTCGTCGCCATCGTCCTCCCACGGTGTGCCGTGGGGGGGACTGACTTCGTGGCCGGGCCGACGCCGCGTGTGCCGCCGCCCCCCACTTGCGTGTGTGTGGGGAGTCGCACACGGGCGTGGGTGCGATCGCGTTGGGCCGGGGCCTGTGAGAAGGGGGCGTCTGTCGCGCTTCTCGGGCGTGCTCCCCCCTTCCGGAGCCCGGTGGACGAGCCTGGGGGGCGGCAGAGGTTGTGCCCCCGAGGCTGTGGCCGCGAACGCTCCAGTGGGCCGTGTGCTTACCCATACCGCAGACCCCCCCCCACCCCTCCCACGGCCAGTCGTGGACTTGGTGGCTCGTGGAGCGCCTCCGTGGGCCCGAAGGGCAGAGACGATGGGTGGGGGATGACGCACCCTCGGTGAGAAAGCCTTCTCTAGCGATCCGAGAGGGAGCCTTGGGGTACCGGACCCCCCAGCCGCTGCCCCTCCCAAGCGTGCAGTGGGCCACGGTGGCCACTGCCAGAGCCACGTGGGTGGCAGAGGCCCTCGCCCTCGCGGGGAGGGCTTGCGCCGGCCCCGCGGTGGGGCCGAGTGCCGCTCTTTGCCTACCGCGGCCCGCGCCTCCCCCCTCTGAGTCGGGGGAGGGTCCCGCCAGGCCGGCGTCCGGCGCGGGGCCGTGTGTGCGCGTGTGTGTGCGCGTGCGGTGACCCGCGCGGTGGCGAGCCCGAGGTGGGGTTCGGGGACGCACGGACG
>NW_027136324.1:1290000-1305000 GCF_039906515.1 Pseudorca crassidens
CTGCTGCACTGCCTTTGGCAGGCCATGGTGGGTGGGGGTGGTGTCTCTTCTTCTGTATCGGTAGAAATGATTTGAAGAGGAGGCAGGATGGGCATAGGTCCACTGCCTCACACCAAGGCCCTTTGGGAGCATTTCAGTGAATCGGGACAGAACATGTTTCTCCGTGCGGGGAGGGAACCGGAATAGGGCACCCCGAAATGGACCG
The DNA here is from genome assembly GCF_039906515.1 of Pseudorca crassidens. Classification (NCBI taxonomy): domain Eukaryota; kingdom Metazoa; phylum Chordata; class Mammalia; order Artiodactyla; family Delphinidae; genus Pseudorca; species Pseudorca crassidens. The sequence continues at coordinate 1,290,206 of NW_027136324.1, forward strand.
CTTTGGCACACAGATGAGTTCGAATTGAAGGCGCTTCAGAAACGACGGGTGGGCGACGAGGACGCTCTGCCGCTCTGCCTCTCCCTCTTCTTCCTGACCTGAAAGGAGGACCAAGATCTTCCTCGAGAAGAAGCTCAAGCTCAGAGCCCGCCCTTTCGAGTGACTCCTGGCTTGGGCTTCTCCTGCGTGGGGGTCACGGTGCACGCGTTCCTCAGCCGTGGGTCGCTCTCTTCTCGAGCTGTCTTTTGGGGACAGGGGCCTCTCAGGCAAGAACTCAGAAGGATCGTCGAGGGAACGTCGTTTTTCCTCTCCCACGACTGATGAATGCAGACAGACACACAGGAATCTCGCCCCCCGCTTCCACCCCCGCCCCCCACCCCCCACCCCAAGTGAGAGGAGTCGCCGGACATCCTTGGGGTCACACACAGCCAGCCTCCGTGGCTCTTCTATGTTGCCAGGCTCCCTGGCCTTCACTGCCCCCGCACACCCCCCGTGAAGTTGCATCATCGTTCATAGTGTAAATGCTGTGAGAAGATAAGCTTTTCAAAATAAAATTCTCCCTGTCTTTCCTTCCCAAGAACACCATGAACACCTACTGTCATGTGCAGTGCTTATGGACCCACCTGGAGCAGAGGACCCTCTCCGACAGACACCCTCCCCACCCCACCCCACCCCACCCCACCCCACCCCCAGGAACTCACTTGCTCCGAGTCATCGAGGAGAGGGTGTCTGGTTCCGTGTCTTAAATGGGTGGGCCAATGACACGTCATCTCCTAGTAAGCCATCGGGTTCACCGGTTCGGGTTCGGGTTCGGTGGCATGAAGTACATTTACGTCCTCCTTGAGTTTGACTTTGAAAGTCTTGGGGCCCTGAGTAGGCCGCCCCCAAACGTGCCTCCGTGGCATAGAGAAGTTTTGGAATTAGACTGACAACACCACGAGAGGGACGCTCTGACTCTCTTTTACTTCTCCCCTCTGAAATCAGGAAGAAAATCTCTCACGTGAAAGGGGAGGGGGGCGGGAGGTGTAGACACCATGACGAACTGAACCGCCCTCATGTCTCATGAAATGTTCACGAATCATCTAAGTAGGACTGCTCCTAACGAATAGAGGGCATAGATGTTAACGAGATAAGAATGTTTAAGGGGAACTCTCCCCCCAATGATTGTTTTCCATAGGCCGACTTCAAGACTTTCCAACATCTCTGGTCATCTCTAGGCTTAGAGGTTGGCTAAGTGCCATTGGCAGGGTGAAATCTCAGCGAGTGTCTACATCACCTCCACATAAGATAAAATACTGAAATGTTCATGGCTCCACAAGTCTAAGGGTCTCCCTGCTTTGGACCTCTTACGGAGGAGAGACTGAGCATGTTTGGTTCCATGCCTAGATAGATCTTGTGCTTTAGGGAAAGAGTGTACTCGGTAGGAGCCTAGACTTCTACAAAGTATTCCATGTTCACACTGTTCACTGTGGTTGGCTTCCTTACTTTCACTGACTGACTGAAGAAAGAAAAAAAAAAAAAAAAAAAAAACAGACAGTGTCCAAGGACGAGGCATTCCAAAGAAGGAACGGAACGTGTGTGGTCCAAGCTACCTGATGTCGCCATCCTCATGGTAGGAAGAGGACTTTTTTGGGGGAGTGGGGAGGCAAAGTAGAAGATATGCAGATAATGTTTGGGGGAAGGAGAAAGAGATTTTAGTCCTAAAGGTGGTCACTTCTCAATGGAAAAGAAAGAAAACGAGGGACAGGCTAAAAATGGGCACAGACGATTGGAAAAGGTGTGTGAAGAAAATGGTCTTTGGAAAGGAATCGGATCCGTGGTCAGGACTGACTGGATAAGATGAGGATGGATTCAAAGACAGAAATGAGTTTTCGTATCAACGTGAAACAAGTGCAAAAATAGAATTTAGTTGTCTCTCTATGTTAAAAGGACAAGGTTTGGGTTTGGGTTTAGGGTTTGGGTTTTTCTTTCATCAGTCTGCTCTGTCCATCATGAGAGATTAGATTAGATTAGGAAAGGTTTCTTCCTTTATCTTTAAGGAGAGAAGGAAGGAAAGAAAGAAAGAGAGAGAGAGAGAGAGAGAGAGAGAGAGAGAGAGAGAGAGAGGAAGGAAGGAAGGAAGGAAGGAAGAAGAGGAAGGAGGAAGGAAGGAAGGAAGGAAGGAAGGAAGGAAGGAAGGAAGGAAGGAAGGAAGGAAGGAAGGAAGGAAGCAAGAAAGAAAAGCTTATGCCTTGTCAAAAGTCATCACTTATTTTCTAGGTTGCCGTTATCAGGTCTCGGAGGACTCACATCAGCTTAGTCCTCTCGAGATTCAAAGAACCAGGTGTGGCTCGGAACTGAAGAAGAAGCTTCTCTCTCTGCCTAGCAAGTCTCTCCTTGGGATGTCGGTGACCTGGCTAGCGAAGCACTGTTTCACAGTGACCTATATCCGATTAAGTGCTTTACAACCTTTTGGATATTTTGGACACACTTGCCCCCCGGTTGAAGGACAGGTGAAGTCCTTTGGACTTAGAACGCACTTTGAGTTAGGATGCAGGAGGAGAGGGCCCTCGAAATAGCCCAAAAATGTGTTCTCTCTCCTGAGAAACGAGAGAGATGAAACTGAGTACGTTTCTTGGAGAGCTTCGATGACACGGGAAGCGTCGTCAAAGAGGAAGGAACAACGTGAAGTCTACTTTGGCTTGTGTCTGTACACCGATGTGTTCTAACTGTTCCAGACATGATGGGATGTTTCTTCCTGGAAGTCTTCTCTGCCCTGGCATAAAGGGTTGTCTGTCGTCGTCAAAATGGAGGCTCACACGAAAGGGACGGAACCCAGTATCAGGGAGGTGTTCTAACCGACGTTCACGCCAAGGCAGCAACAACAGCCTGTTGAAAGGTGGTGGGGGTGGCGGGGCACACGTGGATCGAGTCCATTCTGTCCTGTCAACAGCCGGTCGGGGCTATGGCAGACGGGAGACGGCGGCCCGGCCGGTTGGTTACTCCCTGGCCAACCTCCCCCCTCCCCCACCCCCACACTCCACCTTGCATTCCTTCACCCACCCATGGTGCCTTGAAGATGACCCCAATTGTACATAGACATTGGCGGGAAGATTTCTACAGTCTACCGGCAACGTCTGACCTGTCATGCTTGTAACCCTGGGGGGGGGGGGGGTGGGAACTATTTTTCTCTCTGGAAAGAAAACCTCCTCTCTCTGGACCCTCTGAACCCCAGCCACTGGACTTCATTCCACTGCCACTTAGTAGGGGTCATCCAAACATTCTTGTGGCCGTAGGTATGTCTTCCGTGTGGGTTGAAGTCTTCCCTCACTCACTGCAAGCCTGATGTCCTCACCGTGGCACAGAGACTGTTAAAAAAACAAAATGTGTTTGCCACTTGGGGTCTACCTTCCACAGCCTCCCCTGTGATCAGATCACGGCACCCGCTTCGCTGGGCAAATCCTACAATCCTTCACAGAAGCTCTTGCAAACTTTTTGGAACCGTCACTCGTCCAGTCACGCTCGATCATCAGGCAAGGTCGGCAGAACCGATGGAAAGACTGGACTCCAAGTAGAACAAGGATGACTTACACGGGATTGAATGAACTGATGAACAGGATGATAATGTGTATGACTACTTGTGTAAAGTAGGACGGATTGGGGAAGCGGGGGATAACTTAGGGGGTTGGGATGACCATGTACACATGACTGTACATAAAATCGGTAATCAACAAGCAAGCGCCTCCTACTATATAGCACAGGAAACTCTACTCAATACTTTGTAATAAACCTATGAGAGAAAAGAATGTGAAAAAAAAAAAAACCCTACGTAAAATACCTTTATATATATATATATATATATATATATATATATATATACACACATATATATACATATACACACACACACACGTATGTAGGTATATGTATATACATGTATGTATGTATATATATGTATATGTATATATGGAGGGGGGGAGAGAGAGAGAGAGAGAGAGACAGAGAGAGACAGAGACAGAGGCAGAGACACTGAGACAGAGAGAGACAGAGAGAAAGAAGAGACAGAGAGACAGAGGGATTAGGACTGATTCTTAAATCTTTTGTTTTCCAGGTACAAGGAAAAACAAAAACAAACCAACAAAACCCAATTTTCTTTTTTCTTTTTTCTTTTTTTTTATTTTTAAAGATGGACCTCCATTTGGTAACTTATACCTCTGTCAGCAGGATGGAATCACTGATCTTTTTCTCCCTACCTTCCTTAATTCAGAAACTCTCAGTGAGGCTTCTTATTTCCTTGGCAACCGAGTTATTTGCATACGTTACTTGGAGGCCAAAATTATGTTTCCATAAAACGGGGATACTCACTTGTGGATATGAAGTTCTGGAGCTACTCGTTTCCCTTAGGGTGTTGTTCTTAACCTGAAAACTGGACTGCATCCCGAAGTTTTTTGAGTTCCCTCCAATATCTGGCTACGACTCTCCCCATGAACGTTTGCCATTTTCTCCCACCCTTTTGACTTGGCCTCACTGAGAACTAAAATGGCCCTTTGCCTGAAGCTCTGCAAACGGAAGCTAGAGAACTTGACGAAACGGCCACAACGGCTCCTATGGAAACAATCCTCGTGCCTGTTTCTTTGAGAGCCACTCCGAAATTTGAACCAAACACCCGACGACATCATCAGAGGTGTTGCAGACTTCTAAAGTTGCTTCGACCCTGACATCTAGAAATCTCCTTCACTCACTCACTCACTCACTCACTCACTCACTCACACACACACACACACACACACACACACACACACACACACACACATCCCTACACACACGAGTCACCAGCTCAGCTTTAATATGTTCCAAGGAACTTTCAGAGGAGGGAACTCTTGGGCTCCAGAGTAGGCCGCCCCAAAATCTGCCTCCATGCTCTATTGATTATTTTGAATTCAAGTGACTTAAGAACCGGCCAGCACAAGAGGGACACACTGGCCCGCCGCCTTTCTGTCCTCCTGCGGAGGAAGATCTCAAGTGAAGACATCTGCTTCCATGCATGTCCATGATTCTCAAATGGTGTAGTGGGGTTTCCTGGGTTAGGAAAAGGAGGGGACATCTTTTGCCTGGAAAAAAAGGCCTGTTTCTCACACAACCTCCTCCCATCCCTTACCTCTCTCCCTCCTTCCCTCCCTGCAGTTTGGAGGGGACAGCCTAAGGGTGGGGAAATTGGGGAAAGAAAAAAGACAAAGCCATTCATTAAAGAGAAGCTCGAGGCAAAGTCAAAGGCTCCGACTTGACCGGAGAGCTTTCTGCATTTGAATGGAGCGATTGAACGAGGCCCTGCCGAATGAATCGTCCGGACCTCCCCTCCCCTCCCCCGCTCCTGGCAAAGGTCAGTCCAGGGGACTTAGGAAGGAGCTCTGGAGAAGGAACGGGGGTGGGGGTGGGGGTGGGGGCGGGACCAACAGACAATAGCCGCTGCCTGCCTGCCTGCCTGCCTGCCTGCCGGGCTGAGGCCTGAGGCCTGAGGCCTGAGGCCTGAGGGTCACCACGCTGGCTCTTGCAACACAATCCCTTCCAGGAAACTGCTGTGATGACTGTTTGGCAGTGAAGGATCAACTCTGAACTCTCTTGGCCTATTTCTGCAAAAGGCCCGAGCCTCAGCTACGACAGATTCTCTGGGTTTCTTGGCACAGGGACTGACCCGCACCCTCCCGTCCTGTCAGATCCTCCTTTGTACACACGCCTCCACTCACTGGAAGGGTTCTTTGGCCTCGTCCAGAAAACGAACATACAAAAAGAAACCCACAAACAAGACTGAAATGATGTGTTGGTAGTTATGGGAAAGAAACCTGCTCCTCTCACACACCTGAGGGCAGGAAGCGAAGGCAGGTTCTCGGCCGGAGGGGGACGGGGTGAACCGAGGTCGGTCAGCGCCCCCCTCCCCCCGCTTCTCTCCCGGGTGACGTGGGCCCCCCTTCCCCGCCTCTCTCTGCGCCCCCCATCCCCACCCCGCCCTGGTTCTGATATTTCACTCGGGAAACTTCTCTAGGCCGGCCGAGATGCCAGCTTGCTGTCCTGCCGTTTCATGTCCATCTCTATCAGCCATGTCCAAAAGGCACGGGAAATCATGGACAGCAGATAGCGCACCCAGAGTTGTGTGTGTGTGTGTGTGTGTGTGTGTGTGTGTGTGTGTGTGTGTGTGTGTGTGTGTGTTTTGCTGGGGTTTCTGTCTGCGTGTGTGTTTGCTTTTGGTTTGGCTTTTTTTTTTTTTTTCTTCGATAAACTCGCCCCATTTGGGAGTCGGGTGGAACACGGCGGGTGTCTCCTGGCCTGCCGCCCTAACAAACCCCAAAGAGACTCATTTTGGGGTCTCGGCCAGCCAGGTCCCCTTTCTTGGAATTCTGGTTTCATAAATCCGTCTCGTGTCCATGGAATTCTCAGGTCCAGCCATCGACCCTAAGGACGGGGAGGGAAGGTTTTGTCCCGGGGACATCTTCCTTCCTTGCCCGCCTCCTCGGGGTTCCGGACGCTTCGGTATGCTGACGTGCCGTGCCCTCCTCAGCTCCACCCCGACCCCCACCCCAACCCCCCAACCCCCCACCCCCCCGTTTTTGGGAACTCTGTGAACAGGGGTGGTGTTTTTCACAGCCAAACACACTCTCACCGTAAGACCCGGCCCTCGGAGGACTCCTTGCTATGAATGGACCCGAGGTGACGCGGGGAGTCGAACGGCTGAGGTCCACGCAGAAACCTGCACGCGGACCTTGACAGTGGCTGTTTTATTCCTCACTGCCAAGAACTCTCTCGGAGGTGACCGAGACATGTCTTTCAGGAGGTGAATGGACACGTACGTAGCCTGGGGACGAGCCGTAGGTAACATGCTTTCTCGGAAGAGAAAAACCATGGACGGGATGAACAGGTCAGCGGGGTGGTGGTGGATGGTGGATGAATAGGCGGAGGGCAGAGGACGTTTAAGGCAGGGAAACTCTCCAAAGTTAGGATCCTGATGGTATGAAAGCAAACGTTTTGCATAGGGCACTACCTGAGATGGGGTGAATCGAAGGGACCTACCTCTATGGGCCACCACCCCCTCCTCCCCACCATGAAAGCGCCCCAAGCAAGCCTGCTCTTTTTACCCCAGTTGAAGACCCTTGCTAAAGCCAGAAGGCAAAAAATGACCATGAGAAATCTGACCAGCCGTCGCTTGGGACAAGAGTGAGGCCAATGAATCCAGTGAAAAGTTGACAGAGGGGCCTGGGTCCCTCGGCTCGACCCCTTCACGGAGAAGCCAAAGCCTTTTACGCAGGGATGAGCTTTGACACACCTAGGTTTCTTCGGCCAGTGCGACGTTCATGAAACACGCTAAAGGAAAATGATCGATCGATGTGTTTGCCGTCTGCCTGAGCGCACGCGATACGAAATAGAAACCGGGGGAGGGGGTGTGTGCTGACGTTCGGGGTCTAATGGGAGAAACCTTGGAGGGTTTTTGCCCTTAGGGTGCCTTGGTCTGGGGTTGACTTGTGTGCGCTGAGAACGAGGGCCGTTATTGAAGACCCTGTGCAGATTTTGGACACCATGATCCATGGAACCCTGAAGTTTTGGAACCTAGAAATCTTTTGGTCTGCATTTGAGTTGGAAATCTTCTCCTTGACAGAAAGAAGCGCACAGGAGGAGGAGGAGGAGGAGGAGGAGGAGGAGGAGGAGGAGGAGGAGGAGGAGGAGGACGAGGACGAGGACGAGGAGGACGAGGAGGACGAGGAGGACGAGGACGAGGACGAGGACGAGGACGAGGAGGAGGACGACGAGGAGGAGGACGAGGACGGGGACGAGGTGGAGGAGGAGGACGAGGAGGACGAGGAGGACGAGGAGGGGAAATGGAACTGCATGATGAGCAGATCAGCTTTTCGATGTCAGCAAGGCACCCGCCGCCCAGTTCTCTGGGTGAACTGTCTTGATCTTGCACATCTCTACCGCCTCCGAAATGTGAACACAGCCTGCGATGGCCTGACTGAGACTAAGGCCAGTGGACTGGATGAGGTAGACCCTGAAACCAAAGGGAAGGAAAAAAAAAAAAGAAAGAAAGAAAAAACAGAAAAGCCAAAACGGAAACAAACAAACAAACAAAAAAACCCCAAAAAATAACAACGGGGGAGGGGAGGGGGAAGTGGTCTCTTTAAGAATACAAACCGGTGGAAGGGCTCCCTCACCCAAACACTAATTCGCCGTCTCCTTCGGGACCAACACGAATCTTAAAAGTCTTTCCCCACAGATAATAAAAAGCCTTAGCCATCGGAGGAAATAAACGTCACCTATTCCAACGGTTCTTTATAAATAAGCAAGAGAGCGAATTTTCGATTGCACTACCTGCTTCGTGGCTGACTAAAAGTTTTTAAATGAAAGCTATGAAATCTCTGGTCATGTCGATCTCTAGGTAGGTAGGTAGGTAGGTACGTACGTACGTACGTACGTACGCACGCATGAGACAGACCTACAGACATTTTGGAAAAGGACTGGGGAGTGGCCTAGGGCCAAACAGGCCTTGCCAGCTAAAGAACAGAGGCCCTGGGGGCCTGAGTCTCAGACACACACCCGCCCACCCACCCACACCCACCCACCCACCCACGTACACACGCGCGCGCGCACACACACACACACACACACACACACACACACACACACACACACACGAGGCTCTCGGGAGTAAAAGATTAACTTTACCTCTGTTGACACCACGACTATACCTAGTTGTCCCAAGACGAGGAGCTCCACTGTACATTTAACCCTTATCTGTTCCTGTGCTTTCTTGCAGAAAATTCTCATGTGCTTCTTTCCCCTCGTGGAAGCGCTTGCTATTCCCCATAGGTAGCCACCGTGCAACCAGCTGCTGCAGATCCGAGAATTTGGAGGATTCCTGGAAAGGATCGGTGATCCCGAGACAAACTCTCCCTTCCGTGATCAGAGCAACTCGGGGCGGTGTCTCTCCCCCCCAACCCCCCCCCGCCCCCCCCCACCGCCTTCTCCCTTGTGTACCAGCTATCTCTTTTAATAAAATAATAGTAATGATAATGATAATAATAATAATAAAATAAATTTAAAAAAAAGTTTTGCTTTGCTGACCTTAGAGTCTTGTGGAAGCGATCTTCGTTTCTATGGCACTGCTGTGCAAGAATCTGGGAAGGCCCTGGTAACAGGTATGTCTGTAGCTACCTTCTAGAGCTGGCCTGTTCCTACGTACGGATCCGAGTGCCACAATTAACTTGGGAAAGAGCTCTCTTGAAGGGCTTAGGAGGAAGCACTCCCGAATTATTCAGTCTACTAGAGAGGGACCCAAAGGGTTTTGCAAGTTCACGTGATCTAGGATGAACCCTCCGGCTGAGAATAGCCAGGGTCAACGTATGGGTTTTATGAAACTAGGCATGTCTTTGGGGTGATCGGCATTCGAGGTCATCCTTTTCTTCTATCTACGTCGACCCCAAATCCAATAAGTTCACGGGAGTGAACCAAGTTCGTCAGCAAGGAAAAGAACTTGGGGATGATGGCTGACACCGTCTAAAGTCTCAGGAAATGTTCACGGGTCATCTCGTCGTCATGGGATTTAGAACAAGTGATGTCGATAGCTCTAGGTGGAGGAACTCCTTAAGAAAGGTTATGTTTTTTGGTATGTCTACTTAAAAACAGTTTCTCCCAGACCTTTTGGGTCACTTTAGGAACTTTAGTGTTGGTGTAAGCGGAATGATGGGGAGGGAATTCGTGGAACGTCTAGATCGTTTCCAAAGATGACCTACGGAAACGTTCGTGGCTCAACAAGTCTCAGTGGACCTACGTCGGTCTCCTTATTACAGAAAGACTAAAGATGTTCCGATGTATGAGTCCACACCTCTAGCATCACTTTGGGGAAAAAACATTTTAAAAAAGTGATGCTGCGTGAAAATGTACGCTTCTAGGCGTGATGAAATGGAATCATCCATTTGCCGGTCCAGAAACACTGGTGTCACAGACCCCGTTCACCATGGCTTCCTAGTTCCTGTTCGTGACCGATTCAGGTTTCTAAGCGTTCCGAATTCTTATTGTCTTTTTTTTTCTTTTCCTCTCCATTCTTGTCTCAAAGAACTGTACGTTCCAAAAATATTTTTTTTTACCTACCAAATCATAGATTGTCTGTTTGTTCCAAAAACTTTTAGGTTGAGAGATTTTTTCTTTCTTTCTTTCTTTCTTTCTTTCTTTCTTTCTTTCTTTCTTTCTTTCTTTCTTTCTTTCTTTCTTTCTTTCTTTCTTTCTTCCTTCCTTTCTTTCTTTCTTTCTTTCTTTCTTTCTTTCTATCTATCTTTCTTTCTATCTTTCTTTTTCTTTCTTTCTTTCTTTCTTTCTTTCTTTCTTTCTTTCTTTCTTTCTTTCTTTCTTTCTTTCTTTCTTTTCTTTCTTTTCTCTCTCTCTCTTTCTCTTTCCCTCTTTCTCTCTTTCTTTCTTTCTTTCTCTCTCTCTTTCTTTCTGTCTTTCTCTCTCTTTCGCTCTTTCCCTCTCTCTTTCTCTCTATCTCTTTCTCTCTCTTTCGCTCTCTTTCTTTCGCTCGGTCTCTCTTTCTCTCTCTCTTCCTTTCTCTCTTTCACTCTTTCTCTCTCTCTTTTGCTCTTTCCCTTTCTCTTTCTCTCTCTCTCTCTTTCTCTCTCTCTCTTTCTTTCTCTTTCTCTCTCTCTTTCTCTCTCTCTTTCTTTCTCTCTTTCGCTCTTTCCCTCTCTTCCTCTCTCTTTCTTTCTCTTTCTCTTTCTCTCTCTCTCTCTTTTGCTCTCTCTTTCTCTCTCTCTCTTTCTCTCTCTCTTTCTCTCTCTTTCTTTCTCTCTCTCTCTCTTTCTTTCTGTTTCTTTCTCTCTCTTTCTTTCTCTCTCGCTCTCTTTCTTTCTCTCTCTTTCTTTCTCTCTTTCTCTCTCTTTTTCTTTCTTTCTTTCTCTCTCTCTTTCTTTCTCTCTGTCTCTGTCTCTCTCTCTCCCCCTCTGTCTCTCTGTCTCTCCCTCCCTCTCCCTCTCCCTCCCCTCTCCCTCTCCCACTCCCACTCCAACTCTCACTCTCACTCTCTCTGTCTCTCTCTCTCTCTCCCCTCTGTCTCTCTGTCCCTCCCTCTGCCTCTCCCTCTCCCTCCCCCTCTCCCTCTCCCTCTCCCACTCCCACTCCCACTCTCACTCCCACTCCCACTCCCACTCTCTCTCTCTTTCTTTCTTTCTTTCTTTCTTACTTTCTTCCTTCCTTCCTTCTTTCCTTTCCTTTCCTTTCCTTTCCTTTCGTTTCCTTTCCTTTCCTTTCGTTTCCTTTCCTTTCCTTTCGTTTCCTTTCCTTTCCTTTCCTTTCCTTTCCTTTCCTTTTCTTTCCTTTCCTTTCCTTTTCTCTTCTCTTCTCTTCTCGTCTCTTCTTTTCTTTATTTTCCCTAACGAAAAGGTTCAGTTTGGGCCTCCAGTTCACTTTCCTCGCTGGGTTGCTTGTTTTCTGGAAGCTGAGTGGTGAGAGGCCTTGGTCTGTTTTGGATAGGCTCCCCTTACGGGATGTGCTTGGGCTTGTCCTAGGCCTTTATACGTCCACGTATACCTGTGCCACAAGCACACGCGATGCACGTACGTATACTATACGTGCACGCTTTTTCCTTTGTTTTGAAGGCCAGAGTAGTTGTACGGCTTGACTTCTTCGCTGGTATGGTTTGTCGTGGTCTCGGTGGGGCTACAGTCCGTTGTCGATACTTACCGCATTCCACACACACACACACACACACACACGCACACGCACACGCACACGCACACGCACACGCTCGCACTCGGGGTGTTGCATTGAGTAGATGTGCCCGAACTCAGTTTCTTTAGTGGATGGCTATGGACTCCACCCTCGCCCCCCCTCCGCCCCCCCACCCGCCCGCATTCCCCCGAGCCCCGCCTCCCCCATCCCCCACCCCCACGCCCACCCCCGCCCGTGGACTGTGGTCAGTCCATTTTGAAATCCATGTTTTCTCGTGACCGCGGGTGCGTTTTCCCCACCCACGCACCCATGTGTTGTCTTTGGACTTTGTCGCCGTCCGGGCAGAGATAGTTGTTTGTTTCCGCTTGTATGTGTGGGGTCGGAGGGTATCCTTCCTTTCCTTTCTAGGTTCTGGGCTTTGCGTGTCTGCTTCCGACAGACCTCCACCGTTCGAGAGAGGATGAATTCCTGCGTTGTTCTCTGAGTGCTTGCCTGGTTTCGGTTTGCCAGTCCCCGCCTTCCCTCCCTCCCTCCCTCCCTCCCTCCCTCCCTCCGTCCGGGCAGCCGGGGATCTTGCTCGTGACCCTCTGGGCACCCCGTGCCGGCCGCCCCGGGCCCCGCCGGCGTCTCCGTGGGATTTGCCCCCGCCGAGGAGTCGCGTGGGGAGCGCGTTTCCTTCGAGGCGGCCTCCCGGCGACGTCTTCCCAGCTTCCCCGGCCACCCCCCCCCCCCCCCCGTCTGCTGCCGGGGTCGCGCCGTGTCGTGCCGTCCCGGGAGCTAGCTCCGAGACGGACGCCTCGGGGCCGCGCCAGACGCCCGCCGGCTCGCCCCGGCGGGCCGAGCTCGGGCGTTTGGGCGGCCCGGCGCTGCTGCATCCTCGGTGGCCGGCCGGCGACAGGGAACCCGGCCCGGGGACGTTGGAGCCGTTGTCGGGAGCCACCTGGCGGCCGCTTTTATATTGTCCCTTGTCTCTGGAGCTTCGGCGACCTTCGTGAGGGCTGTGACTCGGCCGCCGGGCCCGAGGCAGAGTTCCGGGAGCCGGGCGACGCTGGCGGTGACTGTCCCGGTGGGGCCCAGGCGTGGGCGCCTCCTGCTGTCGCTTGAGATTGGGCGTGCAGGCCTATGAGGGTGTGACTGTCGCCGCGCTCTCGAGCCGGTCTGTGGGGCCGCCTGGCCTGGTCGACCAGCATCCGGCCGCGGGGACCGACCCGGCCACCCGACCCTCCTTCCTTCCTTCCCTCCCTTCCCCCCCCCCCCCACCGCCCGGTCCCCACAGCGCCCCGCTCCGGAGGTGGGGACCGGCCCGTGCCCGTGCCCGTGCGTTTAGGCCGGTGGAGGGCGCGACGGGCTCGTTGGCGGGCGCGCGTGGGTCCCGGTGGTCGGATTCTTTCTGACCGATGCTTTTCCGAGTTGGACTCCGGAGGTGGGGACCGGGCTGGGCCGCGAGGGGTGACCCGGAGAGAGAGGCCCGGGCCCGGGTGCGGTCCCTCGTGGGCTCCGGTCGCCTGGGAGGTGCCTCCGTGCGAAAATGTTTCCAAGTCCCCCTGGGTCCGGGGACGCGGACGGGCCGGGACCTGCTCGCGCGGGTGGCCAGGGAGGGCGCACCCGGCCCTTTAGCGGGCCCACGTGGGTCCCGGTCGGCGGACGCGACTTTTTCTCACCCTCCCCCGCCCCCTCCTCCACCGCGAGTCCCGGCCGGGGTGGGGGTGGCGGTGGGGACCGGCCCGAGTCGTACTGGGTGGCCCGGATAGGGCGGCCTGGGCCCGGGCGCGGTCCCTCGTGGGCCCCGCTCGTCAGAGGCGGCAGAGTGGGATAGTTCCTTTTCTGTAACCAAGTCTTCGCCCGGGGACTCGGAGGGACGGCGGTACGGTACCTGCTCGCGCGGGCGATCCGGGGAGGGCGACCCCGGCCCGCTCGCTGCCTCTGCCACGTTTTCCCGCCCCGCCCCGCTCCACTCTGCCGCCCCCCCGCTCCTCGGGTCGACCAGATGGCCCCGAGAGAGCTCCGGGGCTGCTGTGGATGGGGAAGTGTTGGGGAGAGGTAGCCGGGCCGAGGTCCCGGGGAGCCCCCCCGAGGTTCGTGGATGGGCCCCGCTGCCGGGCGCCGTGATTTTTTTCGCCTGAAATGGGCCTTTTTTACCACCAGATAGGTGCTGACACGGTCTCCTCTGGCATCTCTCGCTGGGGGTTCTGGGACTCTGGACGCGCGCAGAGCGCTGGGCTTTGGACCGCCGTCCGGCGCCCGAACCGGCCCTTGCCACTTGAGCCGCCCGCTTGGGCCTGCGCGCCGGCTCTCGTGTGTGCGCCCGGCTGACCCGACCCGCGGTGCCGCCTCCGGTCTCTGGCTCACCCGAGGGCGGCGGGGCGAGGTGGTGCGTGGGTCTTCTACCCCGTGTGACTCCCCTTCCCCGCCGCAGGCACCCGGTGGTGGCTGAGACGACCCCAACCCGCAGGCTCCGTGCCACGTGTCAGGCGTTCTCCTCGCGGGGTCGTCGGCCACTGTTGCCCGAGAAGGCAAGAGGGAGCGAAGGGGGGGGCTGGGTGCCGGCTGAGGCTGAAGCAGGCTCCTCCGGTGAGGGTCCTCGCCGTGCCCCTCCTCCCTCGGGGCCCTCGTGGCCCCTGGCTCTCTGGATTGACTGATCGATGTGGTGATGTCGCGCTCTCCTGGGCCGGGCCTTCAGTCGCGCCAGACGAGGGACGGACGTTCTTGGCGAACGGGACCGCTCTTCTCGTTCTGTCCGCGGGCCCCTCGCCTCTCTTGTCACGCCCTGCCGGCCTGCCGAGGGGTGTGTGGGAGGCAGGGGTGGTGGTCTCCGGCCCTGACCTGCGGTCTCCCGCCTCCTGCCTCATGGCGTGGGCGGGGCCGTGGTCCTCGGACGCAGCAGACGCTCTCGCTTCGCCTCCTTGGCGTGTGCCTCGCGGGCGGTCCTCCCCGCGTCGGTGGGGGCCGTCCCGCCGCTGCGCCGCGCGCCCGCTGCCGGCGCGTGAGCGTGACTTGCTCGGTCCTCTGTGGTGCCCCTGGAGCGCTCCAGGTCGTCCCTCAGGCGCGCGAGGCCGAGCGGTGGTGTCGTTCCCTTTTCCCAGCGTGCTCCTCGGGGTCTCCGCCGCGGT
>NW_027136324.1:1310000-1312500 GCF_039906515.1 Pseudorca crassidens
CCCCGGTGCCGGTCACGCCCAACCCCGTTCGCGACCGCCCCACACCCCGCGCGGAGCCTCCGGTGCGTCTCGGGGTGGGTGGCGCGGCGGTGGCGTGGCGGTGGCGGCTCCCCCTTGGGGGGCCGCCCGCCCGCCCGCCTGCCCGCCCGTCGCCTTCCCGCCGCCGGCCCTGGGCCGGTTCCCCGCCGGTCGGTCGTCGGTCCTCCGCTCCGTGCCCTCCGCCCCCTCGGCGGGCGCCTCTTTACCTGTGTCCCGAGCCCCGGGACCTCGCCTCCCTCCGTCGTCCGTCCGGCTCTCTCTCGCTCTCTCTCTCTCTTTCGCGCCCTCCCTCCCCGTGCGCCCCCTGCCCGCGCTCGCCACCCGCTTCCCGTCGAAGCTCCCCTTACGCCCTCGGTGGCGACAAGGGGTGCCCCGGGAACGCGGGCGCGGGCCGGGCTAGGGCCACGGGGGCCGGGGGTTTGGGGTTCAGGAGCAGAGAGGGCCGCGTCCGGGCGCGAGCGTGGGGAAGGTCTCCGCCCGGTTTCGGGGACACGGGTGTGGGGGCGTCGTCGGGCGGTGGCCGTGGTGTCTCGTGTGGCGGTCGGCCCGGATCCCCGGCCGGGGTCCCGCGTCACGGGCCGGTAGCGCCGAGGCCCCCGCGTGTTGCGGGCGGCCGCGGGCGGAGAAGCGTGTCGGTCGGTGTCGGGGCGGCGGTGAGCGTGGGGGCGCCCCGCGCCCAGCCCCACCCCCCACGCCTCGCCCGCCTCCCCCCTCTCCAGGTACCTAGCGCGTCCCGGCGCGGAGGTTTAAAGACCCATGGGGGGTCGCCCGTCCGCCTTGGGGTCGGGGCGGTCGGGCCCGCGGGGAGTCGGGAGGCCCCTCCCTTCTCCCCCAGGCTCCGCTTCACCCCCCCCCACCGGCACCTCACCGCACACGGGGCCGGGGCGCCGCGCTGCCGCGGCGCCGCCGGTCCACCCCGCCGCGGCCGTCGGGAGGGGGCTACCCGGCGGCCGTGGTGCGGGCCGGGGCCGTGCGCCGCGCGCCTGCGCGCCCCGCGTCCCCTGTGTGTGTGTGTTGCGCGCACGGTCGGGTTGGGGGGGGCAGGTGGGAACCCCCCGGGCGCCTGTGGGGTGTCCGAGCCCGCCCCGCCCGCGGGGTCGGTGCCGGGCGCCCCGTGGTGAAACCCTCCGGCCCCCTCCGGTCTGCTTGTTTTCTGTCTGACTTGGCCGGCCAGAGGCAGCCCCTCCGGGGGAAGGTGCCGTGCCACCGGCGGGGACCCCCCCCGCCGAAACCCAGAGAAACCAAAACTCGTACGACTCTTAGCGGTGGATCACTCGGCTCGTGCGTCGATGAAGAACGCAGCTAGCTGCGAGAATTAATGTGAATTGCAGGACACATTGATCATCGACACTTCGAACGCACTTGCGGCCCCGGGTTCCTCCCGGGGCTACGCCTGTCTGAGCGTCGCTTGACGATCAATCGCCCCCCCCGGGGTGTGCGTGCGTGCGCGCGCGCGCGCGCGCGCCTTCCCGGGGGTGGCGCGGCTGGGGGTTTGCTCGCAGGGCCGCCGGGGCCCTCCGTCCCCCTAAGTGCAGACGCGGCGCCCCCCGTCCACGGGGGCGCGCTGCCCGCGAGCGGGAAGAGAAGGGGAGAGAGAGAGAGCTCGCGACGAGGCCCTGGCCGCGTGGCCTCCGCGGTCGGTCCCCCTTCGGGAAGCGCCCTCGCGCCGCAAGCGGTCTCTGGGCGCTACCCCCGGGGTGTCGGTGGGCGGGGACGGTCCCGCGCCCTCGCGGCCGGGGCCGGCGGTGGTGGTTTGGCCGCGTCCGTTCCGCCGTCGTACGCCGCCCGCCCCCGGCGGCGTCCCGGCGAGGTCCGGCCCGCCTCCTCCGCGGGGCCCCGACCCGCGCGTCCGGGATCCGTGCCCGCCCCCGCCGCCTCGCCTCGCCGTGTCGGGGCGGGCGTCTCGGGCCGAGGCCGAGTCGTGCGTGCGCGGCCGCGCCCCGGGGATGCGTGCCCCGGCGGCGACCCGCGGGACGCCGCGGCGTCGCCCGCCGCCGCGCGCTTTCCCCCGGGCTGCGGCCGCGCCGCTCGGCGCTTCGTGCACGCTCCCCGAGCCGGCCGGCGGTGGGCGCCTGTCGGTGGTGGGCGGGGGCGCACGGCGTCGTCCGTCCGTCGCTCGTCGTGGCGGGGCCGTCTGGCGGCTGCGTGGAGGCTGTGTGGCGTCGGCGGCGTGAGGGGTGGAGAGGCGGAGAACGGAGACGGGGGGAGAGAGAGGGGAGAGCGAGAGAGGGTTGGGAGTCAGTCGGTTCGGTCGGTCGCGGAAGGAGGCGTGGGAGGAGGGCCCGGCGGTCGGGGGGCGACCGCCGGGTTTTCTCCCCACCGCCTTGCCTTCCGCGCCGCCCGCCGCCCTCTCCCGTCCGCTGCTCCCGCTCCTCCTCCTCCTCGTCCTCCTCGTCGTCCTCTCCCGTCCCCCCACCCCCACCCCCGTCGTCTGCCGTCCTCCCCTCCGTGACGGCGCCGG
>NW_027136324.1:1320000-1337500 GCF_039906515.1 Pseudorca crassidens
TTCTCATGGGACTGATGTTGATCTCCATAGCTCAGAAAACACGTGCGAACACTCAGAAGATACCCAAGCACTGTGTCCTTCCTTTACCTGGCTCCCTGTCGCTCACTCTCCGCCTCTGTCTCTGTCTCTGCCACTCGCTGTCTCTTTCTTTCTCCCGGTCTCTCTCTCTCTCTCTCTCTCTCTCTCTCTCTCTCTCTCTCTCTCTCTCTCTCTCGCTCTCGCTCTCGCTCTCGCTCTCGCTCTCGCTCTCGCTCTCTTGCTCTCTCTCTCTCTCTCTCTCTCTCTCTCGCACTCGCTCTCGCTCTCGCGCTCGCTCTCTCGCGCTCGCGCTCGCGCTCGCTCTCGCGCTCGCGCTCGCGCTCGCTCTCGCGCTCTCCCCCACCCCTGCTCTTCCTCCCCCACTTTATCCCTTTCTTCCCGCCTCCTCTCTTTCTTTCTCTCTGTCTCCCTCTCTGTCTCTCTGTCTCTCTTCTCTCTCTGTCTCTGTCTCTCTGTCTCTGTCTCTCTCCACCCCCCCCGTCTCTCCCTCCCTGTCCCTCCCTGTCTCTCCCTCCCTGTCTCTCCCTCCCTGTCTCTCCCTCCCTCCCTCCCTCCCTCCCTCCCTCCCTCTCTCTTTTTCCTCTCTCTCCCTCTCCTGGCCTCTCCTCCACTTTCTCCCTTCCTCGTTTTCTGTCTCCCTCTCCCTCACCCATCCCCACTCCCCCCCATCCCCGGTCATGGGGCATCCTCATTTTCCATGAGAACTCATGGATTTGGAAGGGATGTTGGACTGATGTTCGCGTGCTACCGGATCCCACTCCCACAGGGATAGCTGCTGCACTGCCTTTGGCAGGCCATGGTGGGTGGGGGTGGTGTCTCTTCTTCTGTATCGGTAGAAATGATTTTGATTTGAAGAGGAGGCAGGATGGGCATAGGTCCACTGCCTCACACCAAGGCCCTTTGGGAGCATTTCAGTGAATCGGGACAGAACATGTTTCTCCGTGCGGGGAGGGAACCGGAATAGGGCACCCCGAAATGGACCGCTTTGGCACACAGATGAGTTCGAATTGAAGGCGCTTCAGAAACGACGGGTGGGCGACGAGGACGCTCTGCCGCTCTGCCTCTCCCTCTTCTTCCTGACCTGAAAGGAGGACCAAGATCTTCCTCGAGAAGAAGCTCAAGCTCAGAGCCCGCCCTTTCGAGTGACTCCTGGCTTGGGCTTCTCCTGCGTGGGGGTCACGGTGCACGCGTTCCTCAGCCGTGGGTCGCTCTCTTCTCGAGCTGTCTTTTGGGGACAGGGGCCTCTCAGGCAAGAACTCAGAAGGATCGTCGAGGGAACGTCGTTTTTCCTCTCCCACGACTGATGAATGCAGACAGACACACAGGAATCTCGCCCCCCGCTTCCACCCCCGCCCCCCACCCCCCACCCCAAGTGAGAGGAGTCGCCGGACATCCTTGGGGTCACACACAGCCAGCCTCCGTGGCTCTTCTATGTTGCCAGGCTCCCTGGCCTTCACTGCCCCCGCACACCCCCCGTGAAGTTGCATCATCGTTCATAGTGTAAATGCTGTGAGAAGATAAGCTTTTCAAAATAAAATTCTCCCTGTCTTTCCTTCCCAAGAACACCATGAACACCTACTGTCATGTGCAGTGCTTATGGACCCACCTGGAGCAGAGGACCCTCTCCGACAGACACCCTCCCCACCCCACCCCACCCCACCCCACCCCACCCCCAGGAACTCACTTGCTCCGAGTCATCGAGGAGAGGGTGTCTGGTTCCGTGTCTTAAATGGGTGGGCCAATGACACGTCATCTCCTAGTAAGCCATCGGGTTCACCGGTTCGGGTTCGGGTTCGGTGGCATGAAGTACATTTACGTCCTCCTTGAGTTTGACTTTGAAAGTCTTGGGGCCCTGAGTAGGCCGCCCCCAAACGTGCCTCCGTGGCATAGAGAAGTTTTGGAATTAGACTGACAACACCACGAGAGGGACGCTCTGACTCTCTTTTACTTCTCCCCTCTGAAATCAGGAAGAAAATCTCTCACGTGAAAGGGGAGGGGGGCGGGAGGTGTAGACACCATGACGAACTGAACCGCCCTCATGTCTCATGAAATGTTCACGAATCATCTAAGTAGGACTGCTCCTAACGAATAGAGGGCATAGATGTTAACGAGATAAGAATGTTTAAGGGGAACTCTCCCCCCAATGATTGTTTTCCATAGGCCGACTTCAAGACTTTCCAACATCTCTGGTCATCTCTAGGCTTAGAGGTTGGCTAAGTGCCATTGGCAGGGTGAAATCTCAGCGAGTGTCTACATCACCTCCACATAAGATAAAATACTGAAATGTTCATGGCTCCACAAGTCTAAGGGTCTCCCTGCTTTGGACCTCTTACGGAGGAGAGACTGAGCATGTTTGGTTCCATGCCTAGATAGATCTTGTGCTTTAGGGAAAGAGTGTACTCGGTAGGAGCCTAGACTTCTACAAAGTATTCCATGTTCACACTGTTCACTGTGGTTGGCTTCCTTACTTTCACTGACTGACTGAAGAAAGAAAAAAAAAAAAAAAAAAAAAACAGACAGTGTCCAAGGACGAGGCATTCCAAAGAAGGAACGGAACGTGTGTGGTCCAAGCTACCTGATGTCGCCATCCTCATGGTAGGAAGAGGACTTTTTTGGGGGAGTGGGGAGGCAAAGTAGAAGATATGCAGATAATGTTTGGGGGAAGGAGAAAGAGATTTTAGTCCTAAAGGTGGTCACTTCTCAATGGAAAAGAAAGAAAACGAGGGACAGGCTAAAAATGGGCACAGACGATTGGAAAAGGTGTGTGAAGAAAATGGTCTTTGGAAAGGAATCGGATCCGTGGTCAGGACTGACTGGATAAGATGAGGATGGATTCAAAGACAGAAATGAGTTTTCGTATCAACGTGAAACAAGTGCAAAAATAGAATTTAGTTGTCTCTCTATGTTAAAAGGACAAGGTTTGGGTTTGGGTTTAGGGTTTGGGTTTTTCTTTCATCAGTCTGCTCTGTCCATCATGAGAGATTAGATTAGATTAGGAAAGGTTTCTTCCTTTATCTTTAAGGAGAGAAGGAAGGAAAGAAAGAAAGAGAGAGAGAGAGAGAGAGAGAGAGAGAGAGAGAGAGAAGGAAGGAAGGAAGGAAGGAAGGAAGAAAGGAAGGAGGGAAGGAAGGAAGGAAGGAAGGAAGGAAGGAAGGAAGGAAGGAAGGAAGGAAGGAAGGAAAAGGAAGCAAGAAAGAAAAGCTTATGCCTTGTCAAAAGTCATCACTTATTTTCTAGGTTGCCGTTATCAGGTCTCGGAGGACTCACATCAGCTTAGTCCTCTCGAGATTCAAAGAACCAGGTGTGGCTCGGAACTGAAGAAGAAGCTTCTCTCTCTGCCTAGCAAGTCTCTCCTTGGGATGTCGGTGACCTGGCTAGCGAAGCACTGTTTCACAGTGACCTATATCCGATTAAGTGCTTTACAACCTTTTGGATATTTTGGACACACTTGCCCCCCGGTTGAAGGACAGGTGAAGTCCTTTGGACTTAGAACGCACTTTGAGTTAGGATGCAGGAGGAGAGGGCCCTCGAAATAGCCCAAAAATGTGTTCTCTCTCCTGAGAAACGAGAGAGATGAAACTGAGTACGTTTCTTGGAGAGCTTCGATGACACGGGAAGCGTCGTCAAAGAGGAAGGAACAACGTGAAGTCTACTTTGGCTTGTGTCTGTACACCGATGTGTTCTAACTGTTCCAGACATGATGGGATGTTTCTTCCTGGAAGTCTTCTCTGCCCTGGCATAAAGGGTTGTCTGTCGTCGTCAAAATGGAGGCTCACACGAAAGGGACGGAACCCAGTATCAGGGAGGTGTTCTAACCGACGTTCACGCCAAGGCAGCAACAACAGCCTGTTGAAAGGTGGTGGGGGTGGCGGGGCACACGTGGATCGAGTCCATTCTGTCCTGTCAACAGCCGGTCGGGGCTATGGCAGACGGGAGACGGCGGCCCGGCCGGTTGGTTACTCCCTGGCCAACCTCCCCCCTCCCCCACCCCCACACTCCACCTTGCATTCCTTCACCCACCCATGGTGCCTTGAAGATGACCCCAATTGTACATAGACATTGGCGGGAAGATTTCTACAGTCTACCGGCAACGTCTGACCTGTCATGCTTGTAACCCTGGGGGGGGGGGGGTGGGGTGGGAACTATTTTTCTCTCTGGAAAGAAAACCTCCTCTCTCTGGACCCTCTGAACCCCAGCCACTGGACTTCATTCCACTGCCACTTAGTAGGGGTCATCCAAACATTCTTGTGGCCGTAGGTATGTCTTCCGTGTGGGTTGAAGTCTTCCCTCACTCACTGCAAGCCTGATGTCCTCACCGTGGCACAGAGACTGTTAAAAAAACAAAATGTGTTTGCCACTTGGGGTCTACCTTCCACAGCCTCCCCTGTGATCAGATCACGGCACCCGCTTCGCTGGGCAAATCCTACAATCCTTCACAGAAGCTCTTGCAAACTTTTTGGAACCGTCACTCGTCCAGTCACGCTCGATCATCAGGCAAGGTCGGCAGAACCGATGGAAAGACTGGACTCCAAGTAGAACAAGGATGACTTACACGGGATTGAATGAACTGATGAACAGGATGATAATGTGTATGACTACTTGTGTAAAGTAGGACGGATTGGGGAAGCGGGGGATAACTTAGGGGGTTGGGATGACCATGTACACATGACTGTACATAAAATCGGTAATCAACAAGCAAGCGCCTCCTACTATATAGCACAGGAAACTCTACTCAATACTTTGTAATAAACCTATGAGAGAAAAGAATGTGAAAAAAAAAAAAACCCTACGTAAAATACCTTTATATATATATATATATATATATATATATATATATATATATACACATATATATACATATACACACACACACACGTATGTAGGTATATGTATATACATGTATGTATGTATATATATGTATATGTATATATGGAGGGGGGGAGAGAGAGAGAGAGAGAGAGACAGAGAGAGACAGAGACAGAGGCAGAGACACTGAGACAGAGAGAGACAGAGAGAAAGAAGAGACAGAGAGACAGAGGGATTAGGACTGATTCTTAAATCTTTTGTTTTCCAGGTACAAGGAAAAACAAAAACAAACCAACAAAACCCAATTTTCTTTTTTCTTTTTTCTTTTTTTTTATTTTTAAAGATGGACCTCCATTTGGTAACTTATACCTCTGTCAGCAGGATGGAATCACTGATCTTTTTCTCCCTACCTTCCTTAATTCAGAAACTCTCAGTGAGGCTTCTTATTTCCTTGGCAACCGAGTTATTTGCATACGTTACTTGGAGGCCAAAATTATGTTTCCATAAAACGGGGATACTCACTTGTGGATATGAAGTTCTGGAGCTACTCGTTTCCCTTAGGGTGTTGTTCTTAACCTGAAAACTGGACTGCATCCCGAAGTTTTTTGAGTTCCCTCCAATATCTGGCTACGACTCTCCCCATGAACGTTTGCCATTTTCTCCCACCCTTTTGACTTGGCCTCACTGAGAACTAAAATGGCCCTTTGCCTGAAGCTCTGCAAACGGAAGCTAGAGAACTTGACGAAACGGCCACAACGGCTCCTATGGAAACAATCCTCGTGCCTGTTTCTTTGAGAGCCACTCCGAAATTTGAACCAAACACCCGACGACATCATCAGAGGTGTTGCAGACTTCTAAAGTTGCTTCGACCCTGACATCTAGAAATCTCCTTCACTCACTCACTCACTCACTCACTCACTCACACACACACACACACACACACACACACACACACACACACACACATCCCTACACACACGAGTCACCAGCTCAGCTTTAATATGTTCCAAGGAACTTTCAGAGGAGGGAACTCTTGGGCTCCAGAGTAGGCCGCCCCAAAATCTGCCTCCATGCTCTATTGATTATTTTGAATTCAAGTGACTTAAGAACCGGCCAGCACAAGAGGGACACACTGGCCCGCCTTTCTGTCCTCCTGCGGAGGAAGATCTCAAGTGAAGACATCTGCTTCCATGCATGTCCATGATTCTCAAATGGTGTAGTGGGGTTTCCTGGGTTAGGAAAAGGAGGGGACATCTTTTGCCTGGAAAAAAAGGCCTGTTTCTCACACAACCTCCTCCCATCCCTTACCTCTCTCCCTCCTTCCCTCCCTGCAGTTTGGAGGGGACAGCCTAAGGGTGGGGAAATTGGGGAAAGAAAAAAGACAAAGCCATTCATTAAAGAGAAGCTCGAGGCAAAGTCAAAGGCTCCGACTTGACCGGAGAGCTTTCTGCATTTGAATGGAGCGATTGAACGAGGCCCTGCCGAATGAATCGTCCGGACCTCCCCTCCCCTCCCCCGCTCCTGGCAAAGGTCAGTCCAGGGGACTTAGGAAGGAGCTCTGGAGAAGGAACGGGGGTGGGGGTGGGGGTGGGGGCGGGACCAACAGACAATAGCCGCTGCCTGCCTGCCTGCCTGCCTGCCTGCCGGGCTGAGGCCTGAGGCCTGAGGCCTGAGGCCTGAGGGTCACCACGCTGGCTCTTGCAACACAATCCCTTCCAGGAAACTGCTGTGATGACTGTTTGGCAGTGAAGGATCAACTCTGAACTCTCTTGGCCTATTTCTGCAAAAGGCCCGAGCCTCAGCTACGACAGATTCTCTGGGTTTCTTGGCACAGGGACTGACCCGCACCCTCCCGTCCTGTCAGATCCTCCTTTGTACACACGCCTCCACTCACTGGAAGGGTTCTTTGGCCTCGTCCAGAAAACGAACATACAAAAAGAAACCCACAAACAAGACTGAAATGATGTGTTGGTAGTTATGGGAAAGAAACCTGCTCCTCTCACACACCTGAGGGCAGGAAGCGAAGGCAGGTTCTCGGCCGGAGGGGGACGGGGTGAACCGAGGTCGGTCAGCGCCCCCCTCCCCCCGCTTCTCTCCCGGGTGACGTGGGCCCCCCTTCCCCGCCTCTCTCTGCGCCCCCCATCCCCACCCCGCCCTGGTTCTGATATTTCACTCGGGAAACTTCTCTAGGCCGGCCGAGATGCCAGCTTGCTGTCCTGCCGTTTCATGTCCATCTCTATCAGCCATGTCCAAAAGGCACGGGAAATCATGGACAGCAGATAGCGCACCCAGAGTTGTGTGTGTGTGTGTGTGTGTGTGTGTGTGTGTGTGTGTGTGTGTGTGTGTGTGTGTGTGTGTTTTGCTGGGGTTTCTGTCTGCGTGTGTGTTTGCTTTTGGTTTGGCTTTTTTTTTTTTTTTCTTCGATAAACTCGCCCCATTTGGGAGTCGGGTGGAACACGGCGGGTGTCTCCTGGCCTGCCGCCCTAACAAACCCCAAAGAGACTCATTTTGGGGTCTCGGCCAGCCAGGTCCCCTTTCTTGGAATTCTGGTTTCATAAATCCGTCTCGTGTCCATGGAATTCTCAGGTCCAGCCATCGACCCTAAGGACGGGGAGGGAAGGTTTTGTCCCGGGGACATCTTCCTTCCTTGCCCGCCTCCTCGGGGTTCCGGACGCTTCGGTATGCTGACGTGCCGTGCCCTCCTCAGCTCCACCCCGACCCCCACCCCAACCCCCCAACCCCCCACCCCCCCGTTTTTGGGAACTCTGTGAACAGGGGTGGTGTTTTTCACAGCCAAACACACTCTCACCGTAAGACCCGGCCCTCGGAGGACTCCTTGCTATGAATGGACCCGAGGTGACGCGGGGAGTCGAACGGCTGAGGTCCATGCAGAAACCTGCACGCGGACCTTGACAGTGGCTGTTTTATTCCTCACTGCCAAGAACTCTCTCGGAGGTGACCGAGACATGTCTTTCAGGAGGTGAATGGACACGTACGTAGCCTGGGGACGAGCCGTAGGTAACATGCTTTCTCGGAAGAGAAAAACCATGGACGGGATGAACAGGTCAGCGGGGTGGTGGTGGATGGTGGATGAATAGGCGGAGGGCAGAGGACGTTTAAGGCAGGGAAACTCTCCAAAGTTAGGATCCTGATGGTATGAAAGCAAACGTTTTGCATAGGGCACTACCTGAGATGGGGTGAATCGAAGGGACCTACCTCTATGGGCCACCACCCCCTCCTCCCCACCATGAAAGCGCCCCAAGCAAGCCTGCTCTTTTTACCCCAGTTGAAGACCCTTGCTAAAGCCAGAAGGCAAAAAATGACCATGAGAAATCTGACCAGCCGTCGCTTGGGACAAGAGTGAGGCCAATGAATCCAGTGAAAAGTTGACAGAGGGGCCTGGGTCCCTCGGCTCGACCCCTTCACGGAGAAGCCAAAGCCTTTTACGCAGGGATGAGCTTTGACACACCTAGGTTTCTTCGGCCAGTGCGACGTTCATGAAACACGCTAAAGGAAAATGATCGATCGATGTGTTTGCCGTCTGCCTGAGCGCACGCGATACGAAATAGAAACCGGGGGAGGGGGTGTGTGCTGACGTTCGGGGTCTAATGGGAGAAACCTTGGAGGGTTTTTGCCCTTAGGGTGCCTTGGTCTGGGGTTGACTTGTGTGCGCTGAGAACGAGGGCCGTTATTGAAGACCCTGTGCAGATTTTGGACACCATGATCCATGGAACCCTGAAGTTTTGGAACCTAGAAATCTTTTGGTCTGCATTTGAGTTGGAAATCTTCTCCTTGACAGAAAGAAGCGCACAGGAGGAGGAGGAGGAGGAGGAGGAGGAGGAGGAGGAGGAGGAGGAGGAGGAGGAGGACGAGGACGAGGACGAGGAGGACGAGGAGGACGAGGAGGACGAGGACGAGGACGAGGACGAGGACGAGGAGGAGGACGACGAGGAGGAGGACGAGGACGGGGACGAGGTGGAGGAGGAGGACGAGGAGGACGAGGAGGACGAGGAGGGGAAATGGAACTGCATGATGAGCAGATCAGCTTTTCGATGTCAGCAAGGCACCCGCCGCCCAGTTCTCTGGGTGAACTGTCTTGATCTTGCACATCTCTACCGCCTCCGAAATGTGAACACAGCCTGCGATGGCCTGACTGAGACTAAGGCCAGTGGACTGGATGAGGTAGACCCTGAAACCAAAGGGAAGGAAAAAAAAAAAAGAAAGAAAGAAAAAACAGAAAAGCCAAAACGGAAACAAACAAACAAACAAAAAAACCCCAAAAAATAACAACGGGGGAGGGGAGGGGGAAGTGGTCTCTTTAAGAATACAAACCGGTGGAAGGGCTCCCTCACCCAAACACTAATTCGCCGTCTCCTTCGGGACCAACACGAATCTTAAAAGTCTTTCCCCACAGATAATAAAAAGCCTTAGCCATCGGAGGAAATAAACGTCACCTATTCCAACGGTTCTTTATAAATAAGCAAGAGAGCGAATTTTCGATTGCACTACCTGCTTCGTGGCTGACTAAAAGTTTTTAAATGAAAGCTATGAAATCTCTGGTCATGTCGATCTCTAGGTAGGTAGGTAGGTAGGTACGTACGTACGTACGTACGTACGCACGCATGAGACAGACCTACAGACATTTTGGAAAAGGACTGGGGAGTGGCCTAGGGCCAAACAGGCCTTGCCAGCTAAAGAACAGAGGCCCTGGGGGCCTGAGTCTCAGACACACACCCGCCCACCCACCCACACCCACCCACCCACCCACGTACACACGCGCGCGCGCACACACACACACACACACACACACACACACACACACACACACACACGAGGCTCTCGGGAGTAAAAGATTAACTTTACCTCTGTTGACACCACGACTATACCTAGTTGTCCCAAGACGAGGAGCTCCACTGTACATTTAACCCTTATCTGTTCCTGTGCTTTCTTGCAGAAAATTCTCATGTGCTTCTTTCCCCTCGTGGAAGCGCTTGCTATTCCCCATAGGTAGCCACCGTGCAACCAGCTGCTGCAGATCCGAGAATTTGGAGGATTCCTGGAAAGGATCGGTGATCCCGAGACAAACTCTCCCTTCCGTGATCAGAGCAACTCGGGGCGGTGTCTCTCCCCCCCAACCCCCCCCCGCCCCCCCCCACCGCCTTCTCCCTTGTGTACCAGCTATCTCTTTTAATAAAATAATAGTAATGATAATGATAATAATAATAATAAAATAAATTTAAAAAAAAGTTTTGCTTTGCTGACCTTAGAGTCTTGTGGAAGCGATCTTCGTTTCTATGGCACTGCTGTGCAAGAATCTGGGAAGGCCCTGGTAACAGGTATGTCTGTAGCTACCTTCTAGAGCTGGCCTGTTCCTACGTACGGATCCGAGTGCCACAATTAACTTGGGAAAGAGCTCTCTTGAAGGGCTTAGGAGGAAGCACTCCCGAATTATTCAGTCTACTAGAGAGGGACCCAAAGGGTTTTGCAAGTTCACGTGATCTAGGATGAACCCTCCGGCTGAGAATAGCCAGGGTCAACGTATGGGTTTTATGAAACTAGGCATGTCTTTGGGGTGATCGGCATTCGAGGTCATCCTTTTCTTCTATCTACGTCGACCCCAAATCCAATAAGTTCACGGGAGTGAACCAAGTTCGTCAGCAAGGAAAAGAACTTGGGGATGATGGCTGACACCGTCTAAAGTCTCAGGAAATGTTCACGGGTCATCTCGTCGTCATGGGATTTAGAACAAGTGATGTCGATAGCTCTAGGTGGAGGAACTCCTTAAGAAAGGTTATGTTTTTTGGTATGTCTACTTAAAAACAGTTTCTCCCAGACCTTTTGGGTCACTTTAGGAACTTTAGTGTTGGTGTAAGCGGAATGATGGGGAGGGAATTCGTGGAACGTCTAGATCGTTTCCAAAGATGACCTACGGAAACGTTCGTGGCTCAACAAGTCTCAGTGGACCTACGTCGGTCTCCTTATTACAGAAAGACTAAAGATGTTCCGATGTATGAGTCCACACCTCTAGCATCACTTTGGGGAAAAAACATTTTAAAAAAGTGATGCTGCGTGAAAATGTACGCTTCTAGGCGTGATGAAATGGAATCATCCATTTGCCGGTCCAGAAACACTGGTGTCACAGACCCCGTTCACCATGGCTTCCTAGTTCCTGTTCGTGACCGATTCAGGTTTCTAAGCGTTCCGAATTCTTATTGTCTTTTTTTTTCTTTTCCTCTCCATTCTTGTCTCAAAGAACTGTACGTTCCAAAAATATTTTTTTTTACCTACCAAATCATAGATTGTCTGTTTGTTCCAAAAACTTTTAGGTTGAGAGATTTTTTCTTTCTTTCTTTCTTTCTTTCTTTCTTTCTTTCTTTCTTTCTTTCTTTCTTTCTTTCTTTCTTTCTTTCTTTCTTCCTTCCTTTCTTTCTTTCTTTCTTTCTTTCTATCTATCTTTCTTTCTATCTTTCTTTTTCTTTCTTTCTTTCTTTCTTTCTTTCTTTCTTTCTTTCTTTCTTTCTTTCTTTCTTTCTTTCTTTCTTTCTTTTCTTTCTTTTCTCTCTCTCTCTTTCTCTTTCCCTCTTTCTCTCTTTCTTTCTTTCTTTCTCTCTCTCTTTCTTTCTGTCTTTCTCTCTCTTTCGCTCTTTCCCTCTCTCTTTCTCTCTATCTCTTTCTCTCTCTTTCGCTCTCTTTCTTTCGCTCGGTCTCTCTTTCTCTCTCTCTTCCTTTCTCTCTTTCACTCTTTCTCTCTCTCTTTTGCTCTTTCCCTTTCTCTTTCTCTCTCTCTCTCTTTCTCTCTCTCTCTTTCTTTCTCTTTCTCTCTCTCTTTCTCTCTCTCTTTCTTTCTCTCTTTCGCTCTTTCCCTCTCTTCCTCTCTCTTTCTTTCTCTTTCTCTTTCTCTCTCTCTCTCTTTTGCTCTCTCTTTCTCTCTCTCTCTTTCTCTCTCTCTTTCTCTCTCTTTCTTTCTCTCTCTCTCTCTTTCTTTCTGTTTCTTTCTCTCTCTTTCTTTCTCTCTCGCTCTCTTTCTTTCTCTCTCTTTCTTTCTCTCTTTCTCTCTCTTTTTCTTTCTTTCTTTCTCTCTCTCTTTCTTTCTCTCTGTCTCTGTCTCTCTCTCTCCCCCTCTGTCTCTCTGTCTCTCCCTCCCTCTCCCTCTCCCTCCCCTCTCCCTCTCCCACTCCCACTCCAACTCTCACTCTCACTCTCTCTGTCTCTCTCTCTCTCTCCCCTCTGTCTCTCTGTCCCTCCCTCTGCCTCTCCCTCTCCCTCCCCCTCTCCCTCTCCCTCTCCCACTCCCACTCCCACTCTCACTCCCACTCCCACTCCCACTCTCTCTCTCTTTCTTTCTTTCTTTCTTTCTTTCTTTCTTTCTTACTTTCTTCCTTCCTTCCTTCTTTCCTTTCCTTTCCTTTCCTTTCCTTTCCTTTCCTTTCGTTTCCTTTCCTTTCCTTTCGTTTCCTTTCCTTTCCTTTCGTTTCCTTTCCTTTCCTTTCCTTTCCTTTCCTTTTCTTTCCTTTCCTTTCCTTTTCTCTTCTCTTCTCTTCTCGTCTCTTCTTTTCTTTATTTTCCCTAACGAAAAGGTTCAGTTTGGGCCTCCAGTTCACTTTCCTCGCTGGGTTGCTTGTTTTCTGGAAGCTGAGTGGTGAGAGGCCTTGGTCTGTTTTGGATAGGCTCCCCTTACGGGATGTGCTTGGGCTTGTCCTAGGCCTTTATACGTCCACGTATACCTGTGCCACAAGCACACGCGATGCACGTACGTATACTATACGTGCACGCTTTTTCCTTTGTTTTGAAGGCCAGAGTAGTTGTACGGCTTGACTTCTTCGCTGGTATGGTTTGTCGTGGTCTCGGTGGGGCTACAGTCCGTTGTCGATACTTACCGCATTCCACACACACACACACACACACACACGCACACGCACACGCACACGCACACGCACACGCTCGCACTCGGGGTGTTGCATTGAGTAGATGTGCCCGAACTCAGTTTCTTTAGTGGATGGCTATGGACTCCACCCTCGCCCCCCCTCCGCCCCCCCACCCGCCCGCATTCCCCCGAGCCCCGCCTCCCCCATCCCCCACCCCCACGCCCACCCCCGCCCGTGGACTGTGGTCAGTCCATTTTGAAATCCATGTTTTCTCGTGACCGCGGGTGCGTTTTCCCCACCCACGCACCCATGTGTTGTCTTTGGACTTTGTCGCCGTCCGGGCAGAGATAGTTGTTTGTTTCCGCTTGTATGTGTGGGGTCGGAGGGTATCCTTCCTTTCCTTTCTAGGTTCTGGGCTTTGCGTGTCTGCTTCCGACAGACCTCCACCGTTCGAGAGAGGATGAATTCCTGCGTTGTTCTCTGAGTGCTTGCCTGGTTTCGGTTTGCCAGTCCCCGCCTTCCCTCCCTCCCTCCCTCCCTCCCTCCCTCCCTCCGTCCGGGCAGCCGGGGATCTTGCTCGTGACCCTCTGGGCACCCCGTGCCGGCCGCCCCGGGCCCCGCCGGCGTCTCCGTGGGATTTGCCCCCGCCGAGGAGTCGCGTGGGGAGCGCGTTTCCTTCGAGGCGGCCTCCCGGCGACGTCTTCCCAGCTTCCCCGGCCACCCCCCCCCCCCCCCGTCTGCTGCCGGGGTCGCGCCGTGTCGTGCCGTCCCGGGAGCTAGCTCCGAGACGGACGCCTCGGGGCCGCGCCAGACGCCCGCCGGCTCGCCCCGGCGGGCCGAGCTCGGGCGTTTGGGCGGCCCGGCGCTGCTGCATCCTCGGTGGCCGGCCGGCGACAGGGAACCCGGCCCGGGGACGTTGGAGCCGTTGTCGGGAGCCACCTGGCGGCCGCTTTTATATTGTCCCTTGTCTCTGGAGCTTCGGCGACCTTCGTGAGGGCTGTGACTCGGCCGCCGGGCCCGAGGCAGAGTTCCGGGAGCCGGGCGACGCTGGCGGTGACTGTCCCGGTGGGGCCCAGGCGTGGGCGCCTCCTGCTGTCGCTTGAGATTGGGCGTGCAGGCCTATGAGGGTGTGACTGTCGCCGCGCTCTCGAGCCGGTCTGTGGGGCCGCCTGGCCTGGTCGACCAGCATCCGGCCGCGGGGACCGACCCGGCCACCCGACCCTCCTTCCTTCCTTCCCTCCCTTCCCCCCCCCCCCACCGCCCGGTCCCCACAGCGCCCCGCTCCGGAGGTGGGGACCGGCCCGTGCCCGTGCCCGTGCGTTTAGGCCGGTGGAGGGCGCGACGGGCTCGTTGGCGGGCGCGCGTGGGTCCCGGTGGTCGGATTCTTTCTGACCGATGCTTTTCCGAGTTGGACTCCGGAGGTGGGGACCGGGCTGGGCCGCGAGGGGTGACCCGGAGAGAGAGGCCCGGGCCCGGGTGCGGTCCCTCGTGGGCTCCGGTCGCCTGGGAGGTGCCTCCGTGCGAAAATGTTTCCAAGTCCCCCTGGGTCCGGGGACGCGGACGGGCCGGGACCTGCTCGCGCGGGTGGCCGGGGAGGGCGCACCCGGCCCTTTAGCGGGCCCACGTGGGTCCCGGTCGGCGGACGCGACTTTTTCTCACCCTCCCCCGCCCCCTCCTCCACCGCGAGTCCCGGCCGGGGTGGGGGTGGCGGTGGGGACCGGCCCGAGTCGTACTGGGTGGCCCGGATAGGGCGGCCTGGGCCCGGGCGCGGTCCCTCGTGGGCCCCGCTCGTCAGAGGCGGCAGAGTGGGATAGTTCCTTTTCTGTAACCAAGTCTTCGCCCGGGGACTCGGAGGGACGGCGGTACGGTACCTGCTCGCGCGGGCGATCCGGGGAGGGCGACCCCGGCCCGCTCGCTGCCTCTGCCACGTTTTCCCGCCCCGCCCCGCTCCACTCTGCCGCCCCCCCGCTCCTCGGGTCGACCAGATGGCCCCGAGAGAGCTCCGGGGCTGCTGTGGATGGGGAAGTGTTGGGGAGAGGTAGCCGGGCCGAGGTCCCGGGGAGCCCCCCCGAGGTTCGTGGATGGGCCCCGCTGCCGGGCGCCGTGATTTTTTTCGCCTGAAATGGGCCTTTTTTACCACCAGATAGGTGCTGACACGGTCTCCTCTGGCATCTCTCGCTGGGGGTTCTGGGACTCTGGACGCGCGCAGAGCGCTGGGCTTTGGACCGCCGTCCGGCGCCCGAACCGGCCCTTGCCACTTGAGCCGCCCGCTTGGGCCTGCGCGCCGGCTCTCGTGTGTGCGCCCGGCTGACCCGACCCGCGGTGCCGCCTCCGGTCTCTGGCTCACCCGAGGGCGGCGGGGCGAGGTGGTGCGTGGGTCTTCTACCCCGTGTGACTCCCCTTCCCCGCCGCAGGCACCCGGTGGTGGCTGAGACGACCCCAACCCGCAGGCTCCGTGCCACGTGTCAGGCGTTCTCCTCGCGGGGTCGTCGGCCACTGTTGCCCGAGAAGGCAAGAGGGAGCGAAGGGGGGGGCTGGGTGCCGGCTGAGGCTGAAGCAGGCTCCTCCGGTGAGGGTCCTCGCCGTGCCCCTCCTCCCTCGGGGCCCTCGTGGCCCCTGGCTCTCTGGATTGACTGATCGATGTGGTGATGTCGCGCTCTCCTGGGCCGGGCCTTCAGTCGCGCCAGACGAGGGACGGACGTTCTTGGCGAACGGGACCGCTCTTCTCGTTCTGTCCGCGGGCCCCTCGCCTCTCTTGTCACGCCCTGCCGGCCTGCCGAGGGGTGTGTGGGAGGCAGGGGTGGTGGTCTCCGGCCCTGACCTGCGGTCTCCCGCCTCCTGCCTCATGGCGTGGGCGGGGCCGTGGTCCTCGGACGCAGCAGACGCTCTCGCTTCGCCTCCTTGGCGTGTGCCTCGCGGGCGGTCCTCCCCGCGTCGGTGGGGGCCGTCCCGCCGCTGCGCCGCGCGCCCGCTGCCGGCGCGTGAGCGTGACTTGCTCGGTCCTCTGTGGTGCCCCTGGAGCGCTCCAGGTCGTCCCTCAGGCGCGCGAGGCCGAGCGGTGGTGTCGTTCCCTTTTCCCAGCGTGCTCCTCGGGGTCTCCGCCGCGGTGGTGTGTCCCGTGAGTGGCTCTCTTGGGGGGGTCGAGACGGTAAAGGGCGCGGGGGCTTGCCTCTGTTTCTCTCCCTCGGTGGGGGACGGGGGCCTGCCACCTCGTCGCCATCGTCCTCCCACGGTGTGCCGTGGGGGGGACTGACTTCGTGGCCGGGCCGACGCCGCGTGTGCCGCCGCCCCCCACTTGCGTGTGTGTGGGGAGTCGCACACGGGCGTGGGTGCGATCGCGTTGGGCCGGGGCCTGTGAGAAGGGGGCGTCTGTCGCGCTTCTCGGGCGTGCTCCCCCCTTCCGGAGCCCGGTGGACGAGCCTGGGGGGCGGCAGAGGTTGTGCCCCCGAGGCTGTGGCCGCGAACGCTCCAGTGGGCCGTGTGCTTACCCATACCGCAGACCCCCCCCACCCCTCCCACGGCCAGTCGTGGACTTGGTGGCTCGTGGAGCGCCTCCGTGGGCCCGAAGGGCAGAGACGATGGGTGGGGGATGACGCACCCTCGGTGAGAAAGCCTTCTCTAGCGATCCGAGAGGGAGCCTTGGGGTACCGGACCCCCCAGCCGCTGCCCCTCCCAAGCGTGCAGTGGGCCACGGTGGCCACTGCCAGAGCCACGTGGGTGGCAGAGGCCCTCGCCCTCGCGGGGAGGGCTTGCGCCGGCCCCGCGGTGGGGCCGAGTGCCGCTCTTTGCCTACCGCGGCCCGCGCCTCCCCCCTCTGAGTCGGGGGAGGGTCCCGCCAGGCCGGCGTCCGGCGCGGGGCCGTGTGTGCGCGTGTGTGTGCGCGTGCGGTGACCCGCGCGGTGGCGAGCCCGAGGTGGGGTTCGGGGACGCACGGACGTCCCGACTCCCCAGTCCCGCAGCCGGGAGGAGCCCGTCGCGCCTGCCCTCGCCGCGAGTCGCGGCCGGGGGCGGTGTGTGGGCACGGTGCGGGTCGCCTCGCTCGGGAGCGTTTCCCTGGGGCGCGAGCCCCGGGGGTCGGACTCAGATGAAGGCGGATGTGGCGAGGACGGAGGAGGTTGAGTTTGGGCGGACGGGTCCCTCCGTGTCACGCGGGGGGAAACCGTCGCACACGGGCCCCGGCGGCGGGGCCGGGTCGTGGGAGACCCCCAGGGTGGCCGGGGCCGGCCGGCGTCCCAGGCGTCGTGGGACCGCCCTCGTGTGTGTGGCGGTGGGACCCCGCGCTTGTTTCCCTGGCGGGCCCGGTCGTGCCTCGGCCCTTCCTGTCCCTGGGCGGGCGCCCCTGCGCCCCTGCCCCGCGGCCCTCGCCGCTGTGTGTGTGCGTGCCGCCCCCTCCCCGTGGCCGCCGGCCCTCCCCGGCCCCCAGCCCTCCGTGCCCCTTTCCCCGTCTGGGATCGAGCCGGCCTCGCCCACGTGAGGGTGTCGCCCGCCCCGGCCGCCGCGGCGGGCGGCGTCCCCGGGTGGAGTGCTCACGGTCCCTGAGGCGGGGGAGTCGGGCGCGGCGGCGGAGGCGTGTGTGGCGGGGCACGTGGGGCGGCCGGTGTGCGCGCGGGAGAGTGTTGTTGTCGCGGGGCTGGCCGCGGCTCGTGGGTGTTTGGCGGTGGTGGGCGCGAGCCCCGCGAGGGGGGGCACCCTGGTGGGGGGCCGAGGAGGCCAGTCGGCGTCCTGGGTGCCGCGGGACCGCCCCTGCGCTGGAGGCCTCTGGCGGTGAGACCCCGTGTCGTGCCCCGGCG
>NW_027136324.1:1350000-1367500 GCF_039906515.1 Pseudorca crassidens
CGATCCCGATGCGGCCCGCTCACTCGACTGCCCGTTGTCGGGCGCCACCTGCCGGTCGGTCGCTTTTTATACGGGCCAAAGAGGTCGACCAGATGGCTGGGCCGGCCTAGGTGGGCGGGGCCAACCTCTGAGTGACGGAGGTATTCGAGTGGGAGCGAGGAGGGCAGGGGATTCTAGATCGTGGGCCGGAGGCCAGGGAGGGGGGCGAGGGATGGTAGCCACTCTAGTCTATTTTTGTTCTTTTCTAATGAACGCTTTTAAAATTGATTGATTGATTGATTGATTGATTGATTGATTCACTCACTCACTCACTCACTCACTCACTCACTCCATTCATTCATTCATTCATTCAATTCCGTGCAGTGGAAGGATGGAGACCTAACCTAACCACTAGACCGCCAGGGAAGCCCTTAGCCACGCTAGCCCTCATCCATGTTTTTCAGGATCATTGAGAATCATTCATCTGACGGGATGGACTGGAGAGATCTTGTCCACGCATACAGGAGAGATCCATTGGAGGTTCCAGAACTTGGGTCTCTTGGCAAGGGCGTATCATGTTTAACATGGAAAGGACTATGCCAACGGTGGTCTCAGAATGAATGGAGTGTGCAAAGAGGTAGAAAGAGAGGTTCCCGACTTGGGGGGGGGGGTGCGGGGAGGGGGGAAAGCCCCAACCACGTCGCCTCGTCCTCCATCCATCCCGATCAGGGTCACGGGCAGAACACAAGGGGCGGCTTCCCTCACTGGGGGCCCCGAACTTAGAAAACTCTCATCTCTGCAAAAAGACAAGCAGTGCTGGCTGGGGCTGGCACATTCTCTTCTTCTCATGGGACTGATGTTGATCTCCATAGCTCAGAAAACACGTGCGAACACTCAGAAGATACCCAAGCACTGTGTCCTTCCTTTACCTGGCTCCCTGTCGCTCACTCTCCGCCTCTGTCTCTGTCTCTGCCACTCGCTGTCTCTTTCTTTCTCCCGGTCTCTCTCTCTCTCTCTCTCTCTCTCTCTCTCTCTCTCTCTCTCTCTCTCTCGCTCTCGCTCTCGCTCTCGCTCTCGCTCTCGCTCTCGCTCTCGCTCTCGCTCTCTTGCTCTCTCTCTCTCTCTCTCTCTCTCTCGCTCTCTCTCTCTCTCTCTCTCTCTCTCTCTCGCACTCGCTCTCGATCTCGCGCTCGCTCTCTCGCGCTCGCGCTCGCTCTCGCGCTCGCGCTCGCGCTCGCTCTCGCGCTCTCCCCCACCCCTGCTCTTCCTCCCCCACTTTATCCCTTTCTTCCCGCCTCCTCTCTTTCTTTCTCTCTGTCTCCCTCTCTGTCTCTCTGTCTCTCTTCTCTCTCTGTCTCTGTCTCTCTGTCTCTGTCTCTCTCCACCCCCCCCCGTCTCTCCCTCCCTGTCCCTCCCTGTCTCTCCCTCCCTGTCTCTCCCTCCCTGTCTCTCCCTCCCTCCCTCCCTCCCTCCCTCCCTCCCTCTCTCTTTTTCCTCTCTCTCCCTCTCCTGGCCTCTCCTCCACTTTCTCCCTTCCTCGTTTTCTGTCTCCCTCTCCCTCACCCATCCCCACTCCCCCCCATCCCCGGTCATGGGGCATCCTCATTTTCCATGAGAACTCATGGATTTGGAAGGGATGTTGGACTGATGTTCGCGTGCTACCGGATCCCACTCCCACAGGGATAGCTGCTGCACTGCCTTTGGCAGGCCATGGTGGGTGGGGGTGGTGTCTCTTCTTCTGTATCGGTAGAAATGATTTGAAGAGGAGGCAGGATGGGCATAGGTCCACTGCCTCACACCAAGGCCCTTTGGGAGCATTTCAG
Organism: Pseudorca crassidens; assembly: GCF_039906515.1. Classification (NCBI taxonomy): domain Eukaryota; kingdom Metazoa; phylum Chordata; class Mammalia; order Artiodactyla; family Delphinidae; genus Pseudorca; species Pseudorca crassidens. The sequence continues at coordinate 1,351,803 of NW_027136324.1, forward strand.
TGAATCGGGACAGAACATGTTTCTCCGTGCGGGGAGGGAACCGGAATAGGGCACCCCGAAATGGACCGCTTTGGCACACAGATGAGTTCGAATTGAAGGCGCTTCAGAAACGACGGGTGGGCGACGAGGACGCTCTGCCGCTCTGCCTCTCCCTCTTCTTCCTGACCTGAAAGGAGGACCAAGATCTTCCTCGAGAAGAAGCTCAAGCTCAGAGCCCGCCCTTTCGAGTGACTCCTGGCTTGGGCTTCTCCTGCGTGGGGGTCACGGTGCACGCGTTCCTCAGCCGTGGGTCGCTCTCTTCTCGAGCTGTCTTTTGGGGACAGGGGCCTCTCAGGCAAGAACTCAGAAGGATCGTCGAGGGAACGTCGTTTTTCCTCTCCCACGACTGATGAATGCAGACAGACACACAGGAATCTCGCCCCCCGCTTCCACCCCCGCCCCCCACCCCCCACCCCAAGTGAGAGGAGTCGCCGGACATCCTTGGGGTCACACACAGCCAGCCTCCGTGGCTCTTCTATGTTGCCAGGCTCCCTGGCCTTCACTGCCCCCGCACACCCCCCGTGAAGTTGCATCATCGTTCATAGTGTAAATGCTGTGAGAAGATAAGCTTTTCAAAATAAAATTCTCCCTGTCTTTCCTTCCCAAGAACACCATGAACACCTACTGTCATGTGCAGTGCTTATGGACCCACCTGGAGCAGAGGACCCTCTCCGACAGACACCCTCCCCACCCCACCCCACCCCACCCCACCCCACCCCCAGGAACTCACTTGCTCCGAGTCATCGAGGAGAGGGTGTCTGGTTCCGTGTCTTAAATGGGTGGGCCAATGACACGTCATCTCCTAGTAAGCCATCGGGTTCACCGGTTCGGGTTCGGGTTCGGTGGCATGAAGTACATTTACGTCCTCCTTGAGTTTGACTTTGAAAGTCTTGGGGCCCTGAGTAGGCCGCCCCCAAACGTGCCTCCGTGGCATAGAGAAGTTTTGGAATTAGACTGACAACACCACGAGAGGGACGCTCTGACTCTCTTTTACTTCTCCCCTCTGAAATCAGGAAGAAAATCTCTCACGTGAAAGGGGAGGGGGGCGGGAGGTGTAGACACCATGACGAACTGAACCGCCCTCATGTCTCATGAAATGTTCACGAATCATCTAAGTAGGACTGCTCCTAACGAATAGAGGGCATAGATGTTAACGAGATAAGAATGTTTAAGGGGAACTCTCCCCCCAATGATTGTTTTCCATAGGCCGACTTCAAGACTTTCCAACATCTCTGGTCATCTCTAGGCTTAGAGGTTGGCTAAGTGCCATTGGCAGGGTGAAATCTCAGCGAGTGTCTACATCACCTCCACATAAGATAAAATACTGAAATGTTCATGGCTCCACAAGTCTAAGGGTCTCCCTGCTTTGGACCTCTTACGGAGGAGAGACTGAGCATGTTTGGTTCCATGCCTAGATAGATCTTGTGCTTTAGGGAAAGAGTGTACTCGGTAGGAGCCTAGACTTCTACAAAGTATTCCATGTTCACACTGTTCACTGTGGTTGGCTTCCTTACTTTCACTGACTGACTGAAGAAAGAAAAAAAAAAAAAAAAAAAAAACAGACAGTGTCCAAGGACGAGGCATTCCAAAGAAGGAACGGAACGTGTGTGGTCCAAGCTACCTGATGTCGCCATCCTCATGGTAGGAAGAGGACTTTTTTGGGGGAGTGGGGAGGCAAAGTAGAAGATATGCAGATAATGTTTGGGGGAAGGAGAAAGAGATTTTAGTCCTAAAGGTGGTCACTTCTCAATGGAAAAGAAAGAAAACGAGGGACAGGCTAAAAATGGGCACAGACGATTGGAAAAGGTGTGTGAAGAAAATGGTCTTTGGAAAGGAATCGGATCCGTGGTCAGGACTGACTGGATAAGATGAGGATGGATTCAAAGACAGAAATGAGTTTTCGTATCAACGTGAAACAAGTGCAAAAATAGAATTTAGTTGTCTCTCTATGTTAAAAGGACAAGGTTTGGGTTTGGGTTTAGGGTTTGGGTTTTTCTTTCATCAGTCTGCTCTGTCCATCATGAGAGATTAGATTAGATTAGGAAAGGTTTCTTCCTTTATCTTTAAGGAGAGAAGGAAGGAAAGAAAGAAAGAGAGAGAGAGAGAGAGAGAGAGAGAGAGAGAGAGAGAAGGAAGGAAGGAAGGAAGGAAGGAAGAAAGGAAGGAGGGAAGGAAGGAAGGAAGGAAGGAAGGAAGGAAGGAAGGAAGGAAGGAAGGAAGGAAGGAAGGAAGGAAGCAAGAAAGAAAAGCTTATGCCTTGTCAAAAGTCATCACTTATTTTCTAGGTTGCCGTTATCAGGTCTCGGAGGACTCACATCAGCTTAGTCCTCTCGAGATTCAAAGAACCAGGTGTGGCTCGGAACTGAAGAAGAAGCTTCTCTCTCTGCCTAGCAAGTCTCTCCTTGGGATGTCGGTGACCTGGCTAGCGAAGCACTGTTTCACAGTGACCTATATCCGATTAAGTGCTTTACAACCTTTTGGATATTTTGGACACACTTGCCCCCCGGTTGAAGGACAGGTGAAGTCCTTTGGACTTAGAACGCACTTTGAGTTAGGATGCAGGAGGAGAGGGCCCTCGAAATAGCCCAAAAATGTGTTCTCTCTCCTGAGAAACGAGAGAGATGAAACTGAGTACGTTTCTTGGAGAGCTTCGATGACACGGGAAGCGTCGTCAAAGAGGAAGGAACAACGTGAAGTCTACTTTGGCTTGTGTCTGTACACCGATGTGTTCTAACTGTTCCAGACATGATGGGATGTTTCTTCCTGGAAGTCTTCTCTGCCCTGGCATAAAGGGTTGTCTGTCGTCGTCAAAATGGAGGCTCACACGAAAGGGACGGAACCCAGTATCAGGGAGGTGTTCTAACCGACGTTCACGCCAAGGCAGCAACAACAGCCTGTTGAAAGGTGGTGGGGGTGGCGGGGCACACGTGGATCGAGTCCATTCTGTCCTGTCAACAGCCGGTCGGGGCTATGGCAGACGGGAGACGGCGGCCCGGCCGGTTGGTTACTCCCTGGCCAACCTCCCCCCTCCCCCACCCCCACACTCCACCTTGCATTCCTTCACCCACCCATGGTGCCTTGAAGATGACCCCAATTGTACATAGACATTGGCGGGAAGATTTCTACAGTCTACCGGCAACGTCTGACCTGTCATGCTTGTAACCCTGGGGGGGGGGGGGTGGGGTGGGAACTATTTTTCTCTCTGGAAAGAAAACCTCCTCTCTCTGGACCCTCTGAACCCCAGCCACTGGACTTCATTCCACTGCCACTTAGTAGGGGTCATCCAAACATTCTTGTGGCCGTAGGTATGTCTTCCGTGTGGGTTGAAGTCTTCCCTCACTCACTGCAAGCCTGATGTCCTCACCGTGGCACAGAGACTGTTAAAAAAACAAAATGTGTTTGCCACTTGGGGTCTACCTTCCACAGCCTCCCCTGTGATCAGATCACGGCACCCGCTTCGCTGGGCAAATCCTACAATCCTTCACAGAAGCTCTTGCAAACTTTTTGGAACCGTCACTCGTCACTCGTCCAGTCACGCTCGATCATCAGGCAAGGTCGGCAGAACCGATGGAAAGACTGGACTCCAAGTAGAACAAGGATGACTTACACGGGATTGAATGAACTGATGAACAGGATGATAATGTGTATGACTACTTGTGTAAAGTAGGACGGATTGGGGAAGCGGGGGATAACTTAGGGGGTTGGGATGACCATGTACACATGACTGTACATAAAATCGGTAATCAACAAGCAAGCGCCTCCTACTATATAGCACAGGAAACTCTACTCAATACTTTGTAATAAACCTATGAGAGAAAAGAATGTGAAAAAAAAAAAAACCCTACGTAAAATACCTTTATATATATATATATATATATATATATATATATATATATATATATACACATATATATACATATACACACACACACACGTATGTAGGTATATGTATATACATGTATGTATGTATATATATGTATATGTATATATGGAGGGGGGGAGAGAGAGAGAGAGAGAGAGACAGAGAGAGACAGAGACAGAGGCAGAGACACTGAGACAGAGAGAGACAGAGAGAAAGAAGAGACAGAGAGACAGAGGGATTAGGACTGATTCTTAAATCTTTTGTTTTCCAGGTACAAGGAAAAACAAAAACAAACCAACAAAACCCAATTTTCTTTTTTCTTTTTTCTTTTTTTTTATTTTTAAAGATGGACCTCCATTTGGTAACTTATACCTCTGTCAGCAGGATGGAATCACTGATCTTTTTCTCCCTACCTTCCTTAATTCAGAAACTCTCAGTGAGGCTTCTTATTTCCTTGGCAACCGAGTTATTTGCATACGTTACTTGGGCCAAAATTATGTTTCCATAAAACGGGGATACTCACTTGTGGATATGAAGTTCTGGAGCTACTCGTTTCCCTTAGGGTGTTGTTCTTAACCTGAAAACTGGACTGCATCCCGAAGTTTTTTGAGTTCCCTCCAATATCTGGCTACGACTCTCCCCATGAACGTTTGCCATTTTCTCCCACCCTTTTGACTTGGCCTCACTGAGAACTAAAATGGCCCTTTGCCTGAAGCTCTGCAAACGGAAGCTAGAGAACTTGACGAAACGGCCACAACGGCTCCTATGGAAACAATCCTCGTGCCTGTTTCTTTGAGAGCCACTCCGAAATTTGAACCAAACACCCGACGACATCATCAGAGGTGTTGCAGACTTCTAAAGTTGCTTCGACCCTGACATCTAGAAATCTCCTTCACTCACTCACTCACTCACTCACTCACTCACACACACACACACACACACACACACACACACACACACACACACACATCCCTACACACACGAGTCACCAGCTCAGCTTTAATATGTTCCAAGGAACTTTCAGAGGAGGGAACTCTTGGGCTCCAGAGTAGGCCGCCCCAAAATCTGCCTCCATGCTCTATTGATTATTTTGAATTCAAGTGACTTAAGAACCGGCCAGCACAAGAGGGACACACTGGCCCGCCTTTCTGTCCTCCTGCGGAGGAAGATCTCAAGTGAAGACATCTGCTTCCATGCATGTCCATGATTCTCAAATGGTGTAGTGGGGTTTCCTGGGTTAGGAAAAGGAGGGGACATCTTTTGCCTGGAAAAAAAGGCCTGTTTCTCACACAACCTCCTCCCATCCCTTACCTCTCTCCCTCCTTCCCTCCCTGCAGTTTGGAGGGGACAGCCTAAGGGTGGGGAAATTGGGGAAAGAAAAAAGACAAAGCCATTCATTAAAGAGAAGCTCGAGGCAAAGTCAAAGGCTCCGACTTGACCGGAGAGCTTTCTGCATTTGAATGGAGCGATTGAACGAGGCCCTGCCGAATGAATCGTCCGGACCTCCCCTCCCCTCCCCCGCTCCTGGCAAAGGTCAGTCCAGGGGACTTAGGAAGGAGCTCTGGAGAAGGAACGGGGGTGGGGGTGGGGGTGGGGGCGGGACCAACAGACAATAGCCGCTGCCTGCCTGCCTGCCTGCCTGCCTGCCGGGCTGAGGCCTGAGGCCTGAGGCCTGAGGCCTGAGGGTCACCACGCTGGCTCTTGCAACACAATCCCTTCCAGGAAACTGCTGTGATGACTGTTTGGCAGTGAAGGATCAACTCTGAACTCTCTTGGCCTATTTCTGCAAAAGGCCCGAGCCTCAGCTACGACAGATTCTCTGGGTTTCTTGGCACAGGGACTGACCCGCACCCTCCCGTCCTGTCAGATCCTCCTTTGTACACACGCCTCCACTCACTGGAAGGGTTCTTTGGCCTCGTCCAGAAAACGAACATACAAAAAGAAACCCACAAACAAGACTGAAATGATGTGTTGGTAGTTATGGGAAAGAAACCTGCTCCTCTCACACACCTGAGGGCAGGAAGCGAAGGCAGGTTCTCGGCCGGAGGGGGACGGGGTGAACCGAGGTCGGTCAGCGCCCCCCTCCCCCCGCTTCTCTCCCGGGTGACGTGGGCCCCCCTTCCCCGCCTCTCTCTGCGCCCCCCATCCCCACCCCGCCCTGGTTCTGATATTTCACTCGGGAAACTTCTCTAGGCCGGCCGAGATGCCAGCTTGCTGTCCTGCCGTTTCATGTCCATCTCTATCAGCCATGTCCAAAAGGCACGGGAAATCATGGACAGCAGATAGCGCACCCAGAGTTGTGTGTGTGTGTGTGTGTGTGTGTGTGTGTGTGTGTGTGTGTGTGTGTGTGTGTGTGTTTTGCTGGGGTTTCTGTCTGCGTGTGTGTTTGCTTTTGGTTTGGCTTTTTTTTTTTTTTTCTTCGATAAACTCGCCCCATTTGGGAGTCGGGTGGAACACGGCGGGTGTCTCCTGGCCTGCCGCCCTAACAAACCCCAAAGAGACTCATTTTGGGGTCTCGGCCAGCCAGGTCCCCTTTCTTGGAATTCTGGTTTCATAAATCCGTCTCGTGTCCACAGGTCCAGCCATCGACCCTAAGGACGGGGAGGGAAGGTTTTGTCCCGGGGACATCTTCCTTCCTTGCCCGCCTCCTCGGGGTTCCGGACGCTTCGGTATGCTGACGTGCCGTGCCCTCCTCAGCTCCACCCCGACCCCCACCCCAACCCCCCAACCCCCCACCCCCCCGTTTTTGGGAACTCTGTGAACAGGGGTGGTGTTTTTCACAGCCAAACACACTCTCACCGTAAGACCCGGCCCTCGGAGGACTCCTTGCTATGAATGGACCCGAGGTGACGCGGGGAGTCGAACGGCTGAGGTCCACGCAGAAACCTGCACGCGGACCTTGACAGTGGCTGTTTTATTCCTCACTGCCAAGAACTCTCTCGGAGGTGACCGAGACATGTCTTTCAGGAGGTGAATGGACACGTACGTAGCCTGGGGACGAGCCGTAGGTAACATGCTTTCTCGGAAGAGAAAAACCATGGACGGGATGAACAGGTCAGCGGGGTGGTGGTGGATGGTGGATGAATAGGCGGAGGGCAGAGGACGTTTAAGGCAGGGAAACTCTCCAAAGTTAGGATCCTGATGGTATGAAAGCAAACGTTTTGCATAGGGCACTACCTGAGATGGGGTGAATCGAAGGGACCTACCTCTATGGGCCACCACCCCCTCCTCCCCACCATGAAAGCGCCCCAAGCAAGCCTGCTCTTTTTACCCCAGTTGAAGACCCTTGCTAAAGCCAGAAGGCAAAAAATGACCATGAGAAATCTGACCAGCCGTCGCTTGGGACAAGAGTGAGGCCAATGAATCCAGTGAAAAGTTGACAGAGGGGCCTGGGTCCCTCGGCTCGACCCCTTCACGGAGAAGCCAAAGCCTTTTACGCAGGGATGAGCTTTGACACACCTAGGTTTCTTCGGCCAGTGCGACGTTCATGAAACACGCTAAAGGAAAATGATCGATCGATGTGTTTGCCGTCTGCCTGAGCGCACGCGATACGAAATAGAAACCGGGGGAGGGGGTGTGTGCTGACGTTCGGGGTCTAATGGGAGAAACCTTGGAGGGTTTTTGCCCTTAGGGTGCCTTGGTCTGGGGTTGACTTGTGTGCGCTGAGAACGAGGGCCGTTATTGAAGACCCTGTGCAGATTTTGGACACCATGATCCATGGAACCCTGAAGTTTTGGAACCTAGAAATCTTTTGGTCTGCATTTGAGTTGGAAATCTTCTCCTTGACAGAAAGAAGCGCACAGGAGGAGGAGGAGGAGGAGGAGGAGGAGGAGGAGGAGGAGGAGGAGGAGGAGGACGAGGACGAGGACGAGGAGGACGAGGAGGACGAGGAGGACGAGGACGAGGACGAGGACGAGGACGAGGAGGAGGACGACGAGGAGGAGGACGAGGACGGGGACGAGGTGGAGGAGGAGGACGAGGAGGACGAGGAGGACGAGGAGGGGAAATGGAACTGCATGATGAGCAGATCAGCTTTTCGATGTCAGCAAGGCACCCGCCGCCCAGTTCTCTGGGTGAACTGTCTTGATCTTGCACATCTCTACCGCCTCCGAAATGTGAACACAGCCTGCGATGGCCTGACTGAGACTAAGGCCAGTGGACTGGATGAGGTAGACCCTGAAACCAAAGGGAAGGAAAAAAAAAAAAGAAAGAAAGAAAAAACAGAAAAGCCAAAACGGAAACAAACAAACAAACAAAAAAACCCCAAAAAATAACAACGGGGGAGGGGAGGGGGAAGTGGTCTCTTTAAGAATACAAACCGGTGGAAGGGCTCCCTCACCCAAACACTAATTCGCCGTCTCCTTCGGGACCAACACGAATCTTAAAAGTCTTTCCCCACAGATAATAAAAAGCCTTAGCCATCGGAGGAAATAAACGTCACCTATTCCAACGGTTCTTTATAAATAAGCAAGAGAGCGAATTTTCGATTGCACTACCTGCTTCGTGGCTGACTAAAAGTTTTTAAATGAAAGCTATGAAATCTCTGGTCATGTCGATCTCTAGGTAGGTAGGTAGGTAGGTAGGTAGGTAGGTACGTACGTACGTACGTACGTACGCACGCATGAGACAGACCTACAGACATTTTGGAAAAGGACTGGGGAGTGGCCTAGGGCCAAACAGGCCTTGCCAGCTAAAGAACAGAGGCCCTGGGGGCCTGAGTCTCAGACACACACCCGCCCACCCACCCACACCCACCCACCCACCCACGTACACACGCGCGCGCGCACACACACACACACACACACACACACACACACACACACACACACACGAGGCTCTCGGGAGTAAAAGATTAACTTTACCTCTGTTGACACCACGACTATACCTAGTTGTCCCAAGACGAGGAGCTCCACTGTACATTTAACCCTTATCTGTTCCTGTGCTTTCTTGCAGAAAATTCTCATGTGCTTCTTTCCCCTCGTGGAAGCGCTTGCTATTCCCCATAGGTAGCCACCGTGCAACCAGCTGCTGCAGATCCGAGAATTTGGAGGATTCCTGGAAAGGATCGGTGATCCCGAGACAAACTCTCCCTTCCGTGATCAGAGCAACTCGGGGCGGTGTCTCTCCCCCCCAACCCCCCCCCGCCCCCCCCCACCGCCTTCTCCCTTGTGTACCAGCTATCTCTTTTAATAAAATAATAGTAATGATAATGATAATAATAATAATAAAATAAATTTAAAAAAAAGTTTTGCTTTGCTGACCTTAGAGTCTTGTGGAAGCGATCTTCGTTTCTATGGCACTGCTGTGCAAGAATCTGGGAAGGCCCTGGTAACAGGTATGTCTGTAGCTACCTTCTAGAGCTGGCCTGTTCCTACGTACGGATCCGAGTGCCACAATTAACTTGGGAAAGAGCTCTCTTGAAGGGCTTAGGAGGAAGCACTCCCGAATTATTCAGTCTACTAGAGAGGGACCCAAAGGGTTTTGCAAGTTCACGTGATCTAGGATGAACCCTCCGGCTGAGAATAGCCAGGGTCAACGTATGGGTTTTATGAAACTAGGCATGTCTTTGGGGTGATCGGCATTCGAGGTCATCCTTTTCTTCTATCTACGTCGACCCCAAATCCAATAAGTTCACGGGAGTGAACCAAGTTCGTCAGCAAGGAAAAGAACTTGGGGATGATGGCTGACACCGTCTAAAGTCTCAGGAAATGTTCACGGGTCATCTCGTCGTCATGGGATTTAGAACAAGTGATGTCGATAGCTCTAGGTGGAGGAACTCCTTAAGAAAGGTTATGTTTTTTGGTATGTCTACTTAAAAACAGTTTCTCCCAGACCTTTTGGGTCACTTTAGGAACTTTAGTGTTGGTGTAAGCGGAATGATGGGGAGGGAATTCGTGGAACGTCTAGATCGTTTCCAAAGATGACCTACGGAAACGTTCGTGGCTCAACAAGTCTCAGTGGACCTACGTCGGTCTCCTTATTACAGAAAGACTAAAGATGTTCCGATGTATGAGTCCACACCTCTAGCATCACTTTGGGGAAAAAACATTTTAAAAAAGTGATGCTGCGTGAAAATGTACGCTTCTAGGCGTGATGAAATGGAATCATCCATTTGCCGGTCCAGAAACACTGGTGTCACAGACCCCGTTCACCATGGCTTCCTAGTTCCTGTTCGTGACCGATTCAGGTTTCTAAGCGTTCCGAATTCTTATTGTCTTTTTTTTTCTTTTCCTCTCCATTCTTGTCTCAAAGAACTGTACGTTCCAAAAATATTTTTTTTTACCTACCAAATCATAGATTGTCTGTTTGTTCCAAAAACTTTTAGGTTGAGAGATTTTTTCTTTCTTTCTTTCTTTCTTTCTTTCTTTCTTTCTTTCTTTCTTTCTTTCTTTCTTTCTTTCTTTCTTTCTTTCTTTCTTTCTTTCTTCCTTCCTTTCTTTCTTTCTTTCTTTCTTTCTTTCTATCTATCTTTCTTTCTATCTTTCTTTTTCTTTCTTTCTTTCTTTCTTTCTTTCTTTCTTTCTTTCTTTCTTTCTTTCTTTCTTTCTTTCTTTCTTTCTTTTCTTTCTTTTCTCTCTCTTTCTCTTTCCCTCTTTCTCTCTTTCTTTCTTTCTTTCTCTCTCTCTTTCTTTCTGTCTTTCTCTCTCTTTCGCTCTTTCCCTCTCTCTTTCTCTCTATCTCTTTCTCTCTCTTTCGCTCTCTTTCTTTCGCTCGGTCTCTCTTTCTCTCTCTCTTCCTTTCTCTCTTTCACTCTTTCTCTCTCTCTTTTGCTCTTTCCCTTTCTCTTTCTCTCTCTCTCTCTTTCTCTCTCTCTCTTTCTTTCTCTTTCTCTCTCTCTTTCTCTCTCTCTTTCTTTCTCTCTTTCGCTCTTTCCCTCTCTTCCTCTCTCTTTCTTTCTCTTTCTCTTTCTCTCTCTCTCTCTTTTGCTCTCTCTTTCTCTCTCTCTCTTTCTCTCTCTCTTTCTCTCTCTTTCTTTCTCTCTCTCTCTCTTTCTTTCTGTTTCTTTCTCTCTCTTTCTTTCTCTCTCGCTCTCTTTCTTTCTCTCTCTTTCTTTCTCTCTTTCTCTCTCTTTTTCTTTCTTTCTTTCTCTCTCTCTTTCTTTCTCTCTGTCTCTGTCTCTCTCTCTCCCCCTCTGTCTCTCTGTCTCTCCCTCCCTCTCCCTCTCCCTCCCCTCTCCCTCTCCCACTCCCACTCCAACTCTCACTCTCACTCTCTCTGTCTCTCTCTCTCTCTCCCCTCTGTCTCTCTGTCCCTCCCTCTGCCTCTCCCTCTCCCTCCCCCTCTCCCTCTCCCTCTCCCACTCCCACTCCCACTCTCACTCCCACTCCCACTCCCACTCTCTCTCTCTTTCTTTCTTTCTTTCTTTCTTTCTTTCTTTCTTACTTTCTTCCTTCCTTCCTTCTTTCCTTTCCTTTCCTTTCCTTTCCTTTCCTTTCGTTTCCTTTCCTTTCCTTTCGTTTCCTTTCCTTTCCTTTCGTTTCCTTTCCTTTCCTTTCCTTTCCTTTCCTTTTCTTTCCTTTCCTTTCCTTTTCTCTTCTCTTCTCTTCTCGTCTCTTCTTTTCTTTATTTTCCCTAACGAAAAGGTTCAGTTTGGGCCTCCAGTTCACTTTCCTCGCTGGGTTGCTTGTTTTCTGGAAGCTGAGTGGTGAGAGGCCTTGGTCTGTTTTGGATAGGCTCCCCTTACGGGATGTGCTTGGGCTTGTCCTAGGCCTTTATACGTCCACGTATACCTGTGCCACAAGCACACGCGATGCACGTACGTATACTATACGTGCACGCTTTTTCCTTTGTTTTGAAGGCCAGAGTAGTTGTACGGCTTGACTTCTTCGCTGGTATGGTTTGTCGTGGTCTCGGTGGGGCTACAGTCCGTTGTCGATACTTACCGCATTCCACACACACACACACACACACACACGCACACGCACACGCACACGCACACGCACACGCTCGCACTCGGGGTGTTGCATTGAGTAGATGTGCCCGAACTCAGTTTCTTTAGTGGATGGCTATGGACTCCACCCTCGCCCCCCCTCCGCCCCCCCACCCGCCCGCATTCCCCCGAGCCCCGCCTCCCCCATCCCCCACCCCCACGCCCACCCCCGCCCGTGGACTGTGGTCAGTCCATTTTGAAATCCATGTTTTCTCGTGACCGCGGGTGCGTTTTCCCCACCCACGCACCCATGTGTTGTCTTTGGACTTTGTCGCCGTCCGGGCAGAGATAGTTGTTTGTTTCCGCTTGTATGTGTGGGGTCGGAGGGTATCCTTCCTTTCCTTTCTAGGTTCTGGGCTTTGCGTGTCTGCTTCCGACAGACCTCCACCGTTCGAGAGAGGATGAATTCCTGCGTTGTTCTCTGAGTGCTTGCCTGGTTTCGGTTTGCCAGTCCCCGCCTTCCCTCCCTCCCTCCCTCCCTCCCTCCCTCCCTCCGTCCGGGCAGCCGGGGATCTTGCTCGTGACCCTCTGGGCACCCCGTGCCGGCCGCCCCGGGCCCCGCCGGCGTCTCCGTGGGATTTGCCCCCGCCGAGGAGTCGCGTGGGGAGCGCGTTTCCTTCGAGGCGGCCTCCCGGCGACGTCTTCCCAGCTTCCCCGGCCACCCCCCCCCCCCGTCTGCTGCCGGGGTCGCGCCGTGTCGTGCCGTCCCGGGAGCTAGCTCCGAGACGGACGCCTCGGGGCCGCGCCAGACGCCCGCCGGCTCGCCCCGGCGGGCCGAGCTCGGGCGTTTGGGCGGCCCGGCGCTGCTGCATCCTCGGTGGCCGGCCGGCGACAGGGAACCCGGCCCGGGGACGTTGGAGCCGTTGTCGGGAGCCACCTGGCGGCCGCTTTTATATTGTCCCTTGTCTCTGGAGCTTCGGCGACCTTCGTGAGGGCTGTGACTCGGCCGCCGGGCCCGAGGCAGAGTTCCGGGAGCCGGGCGACGCTGGCGGTGACTGTCCCGGTGGGGCCCAGGCGTGGGCGCCTCCTGCTGTCGCTTGAGATTGGGCGTGCAGGCCTATGAGGGTGTGACTGTCGCCGCGCTCTCGAGCCGGTCTGTGGGGCCGCCTGGCCTGGTCGACCAGCATCCCGCCGCGGGGACCGACCCGGCCACCCGACCCTCCTTCCTTCCTTCCCTCCCTTCCCCCCCCCCCCACCGCCCGGTCCCCACAGCGCCCCGCTCCGGAGGTGGGGACCGGCCCGTGCCCGTGCCCGTGCGTTTAGGCCGGTGGAGGGCGCGACGGGCTCGTTGGCGGGCGCGCGTGGGTCCCGGTGGTCGGATTCTTTCTGACCGATGCTTTTCCGAGTCGGACTCCGGAGGTGGGGACCGGGCTGGGCCGCGAGGGGTGACCCGGAGAGAGAGGCCCGGGCCCGGGTGCGGTCCCTCGTGGGCTCCGGTCGCCTGGGAGGTGCCTCCGTGCGAAAATGTTTCCAAGTCCCCCTGGGTCCGGGGACGCGGACGGGCCGGGACCTGCTCGCGCGGGTGGCCGGGGAGGGCGCACCCGGCCCTTTAGCGGGCCCACGTGGGTCCCGGTCGGCGGACGCGACTTTTTCTCACCCTCCCCCGCCCCCTCCTCCACCGCGAGTCCCGGCCGGGGTGGGGGTGGCGGTGGGGACCGGCCCGAGTCGTACTGGGTGGCCCGGATAGGGCGGCCTGGGCCCGGGCGCGGTCCCTCGTGGGCCCCGCTCGTCAGAGGCGGCAGAGTGGGATAGTTCCTTTTCTGTAACCAAGTCTTCGCCCGGGGACTCGGAGGGACGGCGGTACGGTACCTGCTCGCGCGGGCGATCCGGGGAGGGCGACCCCGGCCCGCTCGCTGCCTCTGCCACGTTTTCCCGCCCCGCCCCGCTCCACTCTGCCGCCCCCCCGCTCCTCGGGTCGACCAGATGGCCCCGAGAGAGCTCCGGGGCTGCTGTGGATGGGGAAGTGTTGGGGAGAGGTAGCCGGGCCGAGGTCCCGGGGAGCCCCCCCGAGGTTCGTGGATGGGCCCCGCTGCCGGGCGCCGTGATTTTTTTCGCCTGAAATGGGCCTTTTTTACCACCAGATAGGTGCTGACACGGTCTCCTCTGGCATCTCTCGCTGGGGGTTCTGGGACTCTGGACGCGCGCAGAGCGCTGGGCTTTGGACCGCCGTCCGGCGCCCGAACCGGCCCTTGCCACTTGAGCCGCCCACTTGGGCCTGCGCGCCGGCTCTCGTGTGTGCGCCCGGCTGACCCGACCCGCGGTGCCGCCTCCGGTCTCTGGCTCACCCGAGGGCGGCGGGGCGAGGTGGTGCGTGGGTCTTCTACCCCGTGTGACTCCCCTTCCCCGCCGCAGGCACCCGGTGGTGGCTGAGACGACCCCAACCCGCAGGCTCCGTGCCACGTGTCAGGCGTTCTCCTCGCGGGGTCGTCGGCCACTGTTGCCCGAGAAGGCAAGAGGGAGCGAAGGGGGGGGCTGGGTGCCGGCTGAGGCTGAAGCAGGCTCCTCCGGTGAGGGTCCTCGCCGTGCCCCTCCTCCCTCGGGGCCCTCGTGGCCCCTGGCTCTCTGGATTGACTGATCGATGTGGTGATGTCGCGCTCTCCTGGGCCGGGCCTTCAGTCGCGCCAGACGAGGGACGGACGTTCTTGGCGAACGGGACCGCTCTTCTCGTTCTGTCCGCGGGCCCCTCGCCTCTCTTGTCACGCCCTGCCGGCCTGCCGAGGGGTGTGTGGGAGGCAGGGGTGGTGGTCTCCGGCCCTGACCTGCGGTCTCCCGCCTCCTGCCTCATGGCGTGGGCGGGGCCGTGGTCCTCGGACGCAGCAGACGCTCTCGCTTCGCCTCCTTGGCGTGTGCCTCGCGGGCGGTCCTCCCCGCGTCGGTGGGGGCCGTCCCGCCGCTGCGCCGCGCGCCCGCTGCCGGCGCGTGAGCGTGACTTGCTCGGTCCTCTGTGGTGCCCCTGGAGCGCTCCAGGTCGTCCCTCAGGCGCGCGAGGCCGAGCGGTGGTGTCGTTCCCTTTTCCCAGCGTGCTCCTCGGGGTCTCCGCCGCGGTGGTGTGTCCCGTGAGTGGCTCTCTTGGGGGGGTCGAGACGGTAAAGGGCGCGGGGGCTTGCCTCTGTTTCTCTCCCTCGGTGGGGGACGGGGGCCTGCCACCTCGTCGCCATCGTCCTCCCACGGTGTGCCGTGGGGGGGACTGACTTCGTGGCCGGGCCGACGCCGCGTGTGCCGCCGCCCCCCACTTGCGTGTGTGTGGGGAGTCGCACACGGGCGTGGGTGCGATCGCGTTGGGCCGGGGCCTGTGAGAAGGGGGCGTCTGTCGCGCTTCTCGGGCGTGCTCCCCCCTTCCGGAGCCCGGTGGACGAGCCTGGGGGGCGGCAGAGGTTGTGCCCCCGAGGCTGTGGCCGCGAACGCTCCAGTGGGCCGTGTGCTTACCCATACCGCAGACCCCCCCACCCCTCCCACGGCCAGTCGTGGACTTGGTGGCTCGTGGAGCGCCTCCGTGGGCCCGAAGGGCAGAGACGATGGGTGGGGGATGACGCACCCTCGGTGAGAAAGCCTTCTCTAGCGATCCGAGAGGGAGCCTTGGGGTACCGGACCCCCCAGCCGCTGCCCCTCCCAAGCGTGCAGTGGGCCACGGTGGCCACTGCCAGAGCCACGTGGGTGGCAGAGGCCCTCGCCCTCGCGGGGAGGGCTTGCGCCGGCCCCGCGGTGGGGCCGAGTGCCGCTCTTTGCCTACCGCGGCCCGCGCCTCCCCCCTCTGAGTCGGGGGAGGGTCCCGCCAGGCCGGCGTCCGGCGCGGGGCCGTGTGTGCGCGTGTGTGTGCGCGTGCGGTGACCCGCGCGGTGGCGAGCCCGAGGTGGGGTTCGGGGACGC
>NW_027136324.1:1382500-1387053 GCF_039906515.1 Pseudorca crassidens
TGGATTTGGAAGGGATGTTGGACTGATGTTCGCGTGCTACCGGATCCCACTCCCACAGGGATAGCTGCTGCACTGCCTTTGGCAGGCCATGGTGGGTGGGGGTGGTGTCTCTTCTTCTGTATCGGTAGAAATGATTTGAAGAGGAGGCAGGATGGGCATAGGTCCACTGCCTCACACCAAGGCCCTTTGGGAGCATTTCAGTGAATCGGGACAGAACATGTTTCTCCGTGCGGGGAGGGAACCGGAATAGGGCACCCCGAAATGGACCGCTTTGGCACACAGATGAGTTCGAATTGAAGGCGCTTCAGAAACGACGGGTGGGCGACGAGGACGCTCTGCCGCTCTGCCTCTCCCTCTTCTTCCTGACCTGAAAGGAGGACCAAGATCTTCCTCGAGAAGAAGCTCAAGCTCAGAGCCCGCCCTTTCGAGTGACTCCTGGCTTGGGCTTCTCCTGCGTGGGGGTCACGGTGCACGCGTTCCTCAGCCGTGGGTCGCTCTCTTCTCGAGCTGTCTTTTGGGGACAGGGGCCTCTCAGGCAAGAACTCAGAAGGATCGTCGAGGGAACGTCGTTTTTCCTCTCCCACGACTGATGAATGCAGACAGACACACAGGAATCTCGCCCCCCGCTTCCACCCCCGCCCCCCACCCCCCACCCCAAGTGAGAGGAGTCGCCGGACATCCTTGGGGTCACACACAGCCAGCCTCCGTGGCTCTTCTATGTTGCCAGGCTCCCTGGCCTTCACTGCCCCCGCACACCCCCCGTGAAGTTGCATCATCGTTCATAGTGTAAATGCTGTGAGAAGATAAGCTTTTCAAAATAAAATTCTCCCTGTCTTTCCTTCCCAAGAACACCATGAACACCTACTGTCATGTGCAGTGCTTATGGACCCACCTGGAGCAGAGGACCCTCTCCGACAGACACCCTCCCCACCCCACCCCACCCCACCCCACCCCACCCCCAGGAACTCACTTGCTCCGAGTCATCGAGGAGAGGGTGTCTGGTTCCGTGTCTTAAATGGGTGGGCCAATGACACGTCATCTCCTAGTAAGCCATCGGGTTCACCGGTTCGGGTTCGGGTTCGGTGGCATGAAGTACATTTACGTCCTCCTTGAGTTTGACTTTGAAAGTCTTGGGGCCCTGAGTAGGCCGCCCCCAAACGTGCCTCCGTGGCATAGAGAAGTTTTGGAATTAGACTGACAACACCACGAGAGGGACGCTCTGACTCTCTTTTACTTCTCCCCTCTGAAATCAGGAAGAAAATCTCTCACGTGAAAGGGGAGGGGGGCGGGAGGTGTAGACACCATGACGAACTGAACCGCCCTCATGTCTCATGAAATGTTCACGAATCATCTAAGTAGGACTGCTCCTAACGAATAGAGGGCATAGATGTTAACGAGATAAGAATGTTTAAGGGGAACTCTCCCCCCAATGATTGTTTTCCATAGGCCGACTTCAAGACTTTCCAACATCTCTGGTCATCTCTAGGCTTAGAGGTTGGCTAAGTGCCATTGGCAGGGTGAAATCTCAGCGAGTGTCTACATCACCTCCACATAAGATAAAATACTGAAATGTTCATGGCTCCACAAGTCTAAGGGTCTCCCTGCTTTGGACCTCTTACGGAGGAGAGACTGAGCATGTTTGGTTCCATGCCTAGATAGATCTTGTGCTTTAGGGAAAGAGTGTACTCGGTAGGAGCCTAGACTTCTACAAAGTATTCCATGTTCACACTGTTCACTGTGGTTGGCTTCCTTACTTTCACTGACTGACTGAAGAAAGAAAAAAAAAAAAAAAAAAAAAACAGACAGTGTCCAAGGACGAGGCATTCCAAAGAAGGAACGGAACGTGTGTGGTCCAAGCTACCTGATGTCGCCATCCTCATGGTAGGAAGAGGACTTTTTTGGGGGAGTGGGGAGGCAAAGTAGAAGATATGCAGATAATGTTTGGGGGAAGGAGAAAGAGATTTTAGTCCTAAAGGTGGTCACTTCTCAATGGAAAAGAAAGAAAACGAGGGACAGGCTAAAAATGGGCACAGACGATTGGAAAAGGTGTGTGAAGAAAATGGTCTTTGGAAAGGAATCGGATCCGTGGTCAGGACTGACTGGATAAGATGAGGATGGATTCAAAGACAGAAATGAGTTTTCGTATCAACGTGAAACAAGTGCAAAAATAGAATTTAGTTGTCTCTCTATGTTAAAAGGACAAGGTTTGGGTTTGGGTTTAGGGTTTGGGTTTTTCTTTCATCAGTCTGCTCTGTCCATCATGAGAGATTAGATTAGATTAGGAAAGGTTTCTTCCTTTATCTTTAAGGAGAGAAGGAAGGAAAGAAAGAAGAGAGAGAGAGAGAGAGAGAGAGAGAGAGAGAGAGAGAGAGAAGGAAGGAAGGAAGGAAGGAAGGAAGAAGGAAGGAGGGAAGGAAGGAAGGAAGGAAGGAAGGAAGGAAGGAAGGAAGGAAGGAAGGAAGGAAGGAAAAGGAAGCAAGAAAGAAAAGCTTATGCCTTGTCAAAAGTCATCACTTATTTTCTAGGTTGCCGTTATCAGGTCTCGGAGGACTCACATCAGCTTAGTCCTCTCGAGATTCAAAGAACCAGGTGTGGCTCGGAACTGAAGAAGAAGCTTCTCTCTCTGCCTAGCAAGTCTCTCCTTGGGATGTCGGTGACCTGGCTAGCGAAGCACTGTTTCACAGTGACCTATATCCGATTAAGTGCTTTACAACCTTTTGGATATTTTGGACACACTTGCCCCCCGGTTGAAGGACAGGTGAAGTCCTTTGGACTTAGAACGCACTTTGAGTTAGGATGCAGGAGGAGAGGGCCCTCGAAATAGCCCAAAAATGTGTTCTCTCTCCTGAGAAACGAGAGAGATGAAACTGAGTACGTTTCTTGGAGAGCTTCGATGACACGGGAAGCGTCGTCAAAGAGGAAGGAACAACGTGAAGTCTACTTTGGCTTGTGTCTGTACACCGATGTGTTCTAACTGTTCCAGACATGATGGGATGTTTCTTCCTGGAAGTCTTCTCTGCCCTGGCATAAAGGGTTGTCTGTCGTCGTCAAAATGGAGGCTCACACGAAAGGGACGGAACCCAGTATCAGGGAGGTGTTCTAACCGACGTTCACGCCAAGGCAGCAACAACAGCCTGTTGAAAGGTGGTGGGGGTGGCGGGGCACACGTGGATCGAGTCCATTCTGTCCTGTCAACAGCCGGTCGGGGCTATGGCAGACGGGAGACGGCGGCCCGGCCGGTTGGTTACTCCCTGGCCAACCTCCCCCCTCCCCCACCCCCACACTCCACCTTGCATTCCTTCACCCACCCATGGTGCCTTGAAGATGACCCCAATTGTACATAGACATTGGCGGGAAGATTTCTACAGTCTACCGGCAACGTCTGACCTGTCATGCTTGTAACCCTGGGGGGGGGGGGTGGGGTGGGAACTATTTTTCTCTCTGGAAAGAAAACCTCCTCTCTCTGGACCCTCTGAACCCCAGCCACTGGACTTCATTCCACTGCCACTTAGTAGGGGTCATCCAAACATTCTTGTGGCCGTAGGTATGTCTTCCGTGTGGGTTGAAGTCTTCCCTCACTCACTGCAAGCCTGATGTCCTCACCGTGGCACAGAGACTGTTAAAAAAACAAAATGTGTTTGCCACTTGGGGTCTACCTTCCACAGCCTCCCCTGTGATCAGATCACGGCACCCGCTTCGCTGGGCAAATCCTACAATCCTTCACAGAAGCTCTTGCAAACTTTTTGGAACCGTCACTCGTCCAGTCACGCTCGATCATCAGGCAAGGTCGGCAGAACCGATGGAAAGACTGGACTCCAAGTAGAACAAGGATGACTTACACGGGATTGAATGAACTGATGAACAGGATGATAATGTGTATGACTACTTGTGTAAAGTAGGACGGATTGGGGAAGCGGGGGATAACTTAGGGGGTTGGGATGACCATGTACACATGACTGTACATAAAATCGGTAATCAACAAGCAAGCGCCTCCTACTATATAGCACAGGAAACTCTACTCAATACTTTGTAATAAACCTATGAGAGAAAAGAATGTGAAAAAAAAAAAAACCCTACGTAAAATACCTTTATATATATATATATATATATATATATATATATATATATATATATATACACATATATATACATATACACACACACACACGTATGTAGGTATATGTATATACATGTATGTATGTATATATATGTATATGTATATATGGAGGGGGGGAGAGAGAGAGAGAGAGAGAGACAGAGAGAGACAGAGACAGAGGCAGAGACACTGAGACAGAGAGAGACAGAGAGAAAGAAGAGACAGAGAGACAGAGGGATTAGGACTGATTCTTAAATCTTTTGTTTTCCAGGTACAAGGAAAAACAAAAACAAACCAACAAAACCCAATTTTCTTTTTTCTTTTTTCTTTTTTTTTATTTTTAAAGATGGACCTCCATTTGGTAACTTATACCTCTGTCAGCAGGATGGAATCACTGATCTTTTTCTCCCTACCTTCCTTAATTCAGAAACTCTCAGTGAGGCTTCTTATTTCCTTG